>NC_045439.1:149601772-149901772 GCF_002776525.5 Piliocolobus tephrosceles
CTTTCTTTCTTTCTTTCTTTCTTTCTTTCTTTCTTTCTTTCTTTCTTCTTTCTTTTCTTTTCTTTCTCTTTCTCTCTCTCTCTCTCTCTCTCTCTCTCTCTCTCTCTCTCTCTCTATTTCTTCCTTTCTTTTTCTTTTTAAGACAGGGTCTCGATCTGTTGCCCAGGCGGGAATGCAGTGGTACGATCTCAGCTCACTGCAACCTCCACCTCTTGGGTTCAAGCGATTCTCCTGCCTCAGCTTCCCAGGGAGCTGGGATCACCGGCACGCACCACCACGCCCAGCTAATTTTTGTATTTTTAGTAGAGATGGGGTTTCACCATGTTGACCAGGCTGGTCTTGAGCTCTTGGCCTCAAGTGATCCACCTGCCTCGGCCTCCCAAAGTGATGAGATTACAGGTGTGAGCCACCACGCCCAACCAAACAGAATCTTTTTTAACTAAGTAGTTAGTGATATTTTCAGGATATTAAATGGTTTACAAAATCACTTGGAAAGAAATAGACCCTAGGCTGAGTTGTTGGGAAAGACTCCTGAAGCACAATGCAGAACTGGGCCACCAAGAGAGCTGCTGCCTCGTCTGCAACCAGAGAGTGACCTCCTCCAGAACCACAGTGCTGCTGCAGCAAGGAGGAGGCTGCCAAGATCGGGAATCCCCTACTGCTGCCAGCTCTGGATCACACCAAACCTGCAATGACATAAGTAAAGGCCCCCACTCTGCCTCTCACCACCCATGAGAGTAATGAATAGATGCTGGAAGCTTTGGTAGTGCTGCTGCAGGAAAGCCAAATGCCACCACATGCCTGTTGGCTGCAGGAGCATGACCCCCATCACATTCTGTCTTCCCAGTCTTATGTGAGTATTTGTCATTGATCAAACCCGAATCACCTGAGAAAGCCTACCTGCCAGGGAGTTTACTAGCCTTTGCGGAATAGATGAAAGCACCGTAGAGGAAGGGCAGAGTGAACTGGATGAGCTTTTCCATCAGATTCCCTGTTGGGAGGAAACTTTGGAGAAGGTCTTATCCGCTTATATACTATCAATCGAAAAGTAAGTATCTTCAATTGAAGAGTAAGTATCTTCAGTCCAATCCTAAGGTTGGGTTGTACCCTCACTTGTGAAGAGATTTAAAACTACGTTTGTAAGTTTTCTATGGAGATTAACAAACAAAAAAACAAACAAAAACAAACAAGCAAACAAAAACAACAACAAAAACAAATTGGTCTCTAGTTGCCTTCCACAAGGGGACAGTATTCTAGCTCCCTGAATACCTATTTCTATGCCATGGGGTCACTGATGCCATTCTATAAGCATAACTTTGGTGAGGTCAAATAGTTAGCAATCCTTGAATAGTTCATAGCAACCAAACCGCAACTCCTAGGTTTGACTTTTGGTGCTCTTGTAACCTCTGTGTCTTCGTGGAAATCATCATAACATGGTTCACATTAGTCAGCAAGAGATACTGGTTGAGCACTCGCTGCATGCCAAGCACCGCTTGCACACGTAACAGGCACGCTGAATAAGTATGTCTTGTGACTTACTCAGAGCTCTCTCTGTCTCCCATTGTCCCTAGATAGTTTATCAGTGGGTAACCTTCCCTGCCCCTGGAGAAAAGCGCTGCCAGCTGTTGGTGCTTTTCTGCTCACTCCTGGGTAGTAGAAGAGCACTGGAGTCACTTGAAGCCACAGGACGTGTGTGCTTCAGACACAATAATTTCCAGTTCCATGTAATAATCAAGAGGCTGAACTTGACTTAGCCTTGAATTATTTCTCTTCAGGCCAGCTTCAGGATGGAAGCCCGTAGAGGGGAAGGAGCCTTGGCACTTGGGCTGTCCTTGCCCCCACCACAGTCTTCCCAACTCCTTCACTGCCAGATCTAAAGGAGAAGCAGAGTGGGAAGAGGTCAGTGGACAGGACAGCACGTAACTGACTGAATGGCTTTGTGCTCTCTGGGCCTGGCATATGGTTAACACTGCTGTCACTGGGAAGGGGAACTCTTTCTCTCATGAAGCACTTTTTTTTTCCAATTTTTTTATCACATTAAGAAACACATAGGCCAGGCGCGGTGGCTCACACCTGTAATCCCAGCACTTTGAGAGGCCAAGGTGGGCGGATCACGAGGTCAGGAGATCGAGACCATCCTGGCTAACACAGTGAAACCCCGTCTCTACTAAAAATACTAAAAAATTAGCCGGGTGTGGTGGCGGGCAACTGTAGTCCCAGCTACTCGGGAGGCTGAGGCAGGAGAATGGCGTGAACCTGGGAGGCAGAGTTTACAGTGAGCTGAGATCATGCCACTGCACTCCAGGTTGGGCAACAGAGTGAGACTCCTTCTCAAAAAACCAAATAAATTAATTAATTAAATTAAATAAACACATAACATAAAATTTACCATCTTAACCATTGTTTAGTGTACAGTCCACTGGTATTACACGCATTTATAATGTTGCACAACTATCACTGCCGTCCATCTCCTGAACCCTCTTCATGTTGTAAAATGGAAACTCTATACCCATTAAACATAACTCTCTATTTCCCCCTCTTCCAGCTCCTGGCAACCACCATTCCACTGTCTCTGTGATTTGACTGCTGTCATGGAACACTTTTGTGGCTCTTCATGAGTCACCTGGTAGACCCATCTGTCCTGCAGCACCCGTTGACCTGGTGAATATATTGCTATTTTTGGTGGCTTCTTGCAACTCTTTCCTCATCCCTGGGTATTGGGCATGGATCTCTGGCCCTTTTCTATGGAGTTTCTCCCCTCCTCCCTCTCCTCTCAAGACAGGACCTGTCCTATTGGATGAGAAGCAAGATGGCTCCACCTCATATCTTGTGAGGGGCCCTCACCCCGGCCACAGGAAATGGGGAAACACTTGTGGCATCCTTGCCCTGAAAAGTCCTTGATCTGGCTGAGGGGGCTGAGAGACATGAAAGAGGTCCTCAAAGCTTTTTCTTCTGTAAATCTGCAGAGGCTGTGGAGGTGGTGGGATCTGTCTCATACTCCTTTAAGTAGCTGATAATTGTCCTGTTGGTGCCTCAGTCAAAACGGGGGCAGGAATGGCTCCATTGTGGCATTCTGCTACACAGGCCCTCTAACATCCCTTCTCAGGGATTTGCACTGGCCCTCCCTTCACACGGTAAGTTCCTCAGCAGTAGAAATTGTGCTCATGTTCCTCTCTCCCATCACTAACCAGCCCCTTCACACCTTCAAGATCCAAGCTCACCTCCCACTCCTTTGGTGAAGCATGAAGTCTTTCTGGGTCTTCTTTAGAGCTCCTTAAGACATTTACCTACATTTTTTACTACATTTTGTGGTGGTGTTTTTTCCCAACTATTTACCTTACCTAGTAGCCTAAAATCTCTGCAAGGACAGGCCCATGTCTTAGTCAAGTTATACCTCTAGTCTAGCACTATACTCAGTCCGTAGAAGGCAATCCATTTGTTCATCCAGCATGTGTTTGTTGGGTGACTACTCTTTGACAGGCACTGTAGACACCACAGTGAACAAAACACACAAAGCCTTCATTTTCTTGGCACTGGAAGGGACAAATGCATTTATGGCACTTCGCTGATTCCCCTCACTGAGGTCCTTGTCTATGCTAAGCCCTATACAGGTACAGCCCATTGAAGAGGTGAGTAAGATTCTCAACTACTTAACATGGAGGCAATGGGACATGCTGCTCCTTTTCATAGTATCCATCACATTTCTAAACAGTTGCCACCGACACTTCTGGAGAAGTCCAACCTGTTCCATGCACACAGACTCACCCACTCAATGACACAATTTATTCCAAAGAAGGCCTGGTAGACGTCTTGAAAGTCTAAAATTGGGAGCTCTGTCATACTTCTTGAGAAAGGTGATGCTCCTCAGAGGGGCGTATCCTTCCCCATGAGTCACCTGAATACATACACAACCCAGGGCTCCCAGCCACACCAGATCTGCACATGCAGAGAGGGAGAAAAAAATGCTCACACAGCTAATTTTCTTGCCTTCATTTCTAATAAAAGCTTCCAGGTTATGAGACTACTGTTTTGTTGCACTTCTTTGTGAGAGGAGACAAGGACAATAAAAATAAGGCAAATCATACCCGAACATTGGAGGTGGAAAATATCTGTCTGAATCTGTCAGTGCTAACAAATACATGCATTGAACTCATTGATAACAACAGTCTCTTCATAGAGCATGACCTCCAGATACACTTACAGGGCCTAGAAAAGAAAAAAGAACATTTCCCCTATACTCTACTCCACTAAGCAAGAAATTCTCAAGATGGAACTCCCACTAAGGCAAGATGACTCTAGAAGCTCTGTGTTTAGATAGTTATGAAGGGCAGTGGGCATAAGAAGCTTCAGTGATAGTTGTTAACAGTATAGGTTCCTAGACCCTAAATATTTTGATTCAGGGAGCAGTCAGAGTCCAAAACACCACAGAATTTGCTTTAGCTTTTAGTATATTTGCTATGGGATTTACTCTCTAGAGAGTCAATTTGTCAAATACCTGTGCTCGACCTCAGTGTATGCAGCGTAGGGCAGACCTCCCACAGGAAAATTTGATGGGCCATTTTCAGACTTTCGGTTGACACAGCGAAGACTATGTCCCAGGGAAGCAAAATTATGGGAGGCTCGACCCTGGAGGAGAGGATGTCTCAGAAAAGATTAGCTCTGCATCAGATCAGTACATAGGCTGCCGGTTCCTGGAAGGAAGGGAGGCAGCAGTCCTGTGTTCAAAACGGAGTTACATAGCAAAGACAAAGAGCACATTTTTCTCTTAAAATCTTTATAGTTTCTCAGAAGTCTTCCTGGGTAAGACTCCTCTCCCCACGGTAAGTCCTTCTTACAAAAGAGGGTGTCAGTACCACAAAACCAAGTTGTGAATCAGCTGAACTGCCAATTTCCTGGAGGCCATCACTGAACTCAAGGCTGGGCTCAATCTGAATTGAACTGGCTTTTCCAGGTATATTGACTCAACCAGCCCATCTAGAACTTCCCTGCAAAAAGGGAGATATCACTTTAGCAAACACCGTTGGTGTGTCCTCTCCTTTCATTTGGAGTTGGTGTTGTTTTGTGGCACTGACAGTGGAAACTACGATCGTAAATGAGACATCCGCAGAGCTAAGTAGAGTCTGTTTAGTTTTACAACCAGGGGCCAGCAGGCATGCTACTCCGCCCACCTCCCAAGAGACTGCTGCAAAAATGGCCCAGCATGATGCTGAATCTGCAAATATAAATGCAAATTTCAGTATGATGCTCTGCCCTAGTGGTTCTCCCTTTTGGACCTGCTGCTTCTCTTTCATAGGTTTCATGTTTTATCCCCACCCCTACCTTCTAACAGATGCCATGTAGAGTTCAAATTCCCTGTGTTTACTCTATTCTTCATCTGAGATGCTCCCCACTTTCGTCTCTCCATCACGTATCTTCAAGATCTAGTTCTGGTTTTCAACCTTCTAACAAGGCGTGTTTGACAACTCTGAACTCCAGAAATCCTAACTGCATAATTGTAATCTACAGTGGTGGTTCCAAAATTTGACTACAAAACAAAACTGTGCAAAGAACTTTTACAGTATTTAACCATTACCCTCCTCAGATTGTCCAAGTTAGAAATTTGGGTGATAAGGACCAGGAAAACTGTCTTCTATTTTGTTGCTCTTTTTAAATATTTCCCTAGGCCCTCATTTAAGAATCACTGGCCTGGAAAGAGGCTGTACTTGATATATACTATCATTATTGTTTTTTAATTGTTTCAAGTTTGCTACTTCTGTTTTTTCTACCAACCCACTGGCTCCCCACTCCTACACACACACACATACACACGTACATACACACACAAGTACACATGTACACACTGCCAAACATACAGCATAGTGCAGGACTGAGTACATGGTGAAAACATAAATTATTGATTCTAGATTACCATACCTGAGGATGAAAGAAGGAAACAAAATGGTGGGAGTACGAATTATTTATATCTTCCTTTTGTTGTGATTATATGAAGAACAAGTCTTGCACATGACTCAGACCATCCTCTCAAGAGCTCGTCTTAAAGGGTAGGGCTGGTTTTCACTGCACTGGACACCAATGTGTGCATGCCCACCAAGACTCCCTCAAGGGAAGGGAGAGTGAGGATAAAGACACAGACAATGGGCTCTTAGGAAAGGGAACTAAGTAAAGCCAGGCCTTAGGAGAACTGAAAAGCCATCAGAAATATTAATAACAATGATAATAGCTATTATTTTGTGAGGACTTACAATGTGCCAGGCACTATGCTAAGCGATTCACTGGCAGAGATACCCTCTTTTAAAGATTCCTCCTTTAAAGATGGAGAAATTGAGTCCTAGAGAAGTTAGGTCATTTGTTCAAGTTCACAAATGGCAGACTCCAGAGTCTAATCCAGGCCTATCAGACCCCAGAGTTGGAGTGTTTAACTATTTTTTCCATTTCTTAAGATCAACTGACTCTTTCTTTTCTCTGCCTCTCCACAGAAGAGCTCTCTCTACTTTCTCCTCTACTTGAAATCGATCCAAAATGGCTGCCTCACCCCTAGAGCTTTTATACAGGCTCTTATCTCGATGACTCTAGTTTAAAATCTTGAGAAAATCTGACTAGCTAATGAATTAGCTGGATTTGAGTCGAGTGTTCATCCATGATCCAATCAGCCATAGCTAGGAGGATCACTCTAGAGCTCTGATTGGTACAGGCAAATTGCCTGATACAGCCATCATACCAGGGTGTCGCTTACTACCCCTGAAACCAGAACACTGGAGTAGCTGATATGAACTTGCTACCTCCCTCACATGTAGAATCAGGCTAATAATGGTACACCCCCACAGTGCTATTTTGAGATTTAAAGGAGTCAATCTATATGAAGTGCATAGAACAGTGTGTAGCTCACAGGAATTGCTATGAATGGCATTATTAATCAAGTTATATTACCACCACTTTTGCCTTTGTTTGCCAGCCTGCTATGCCCTTGACTACCAACTTAGTTTGATTGCCTTGACCCACACCTTTCAAGAGCATGTACACAAAGAACTGCCAAACTTAAACCTCTCCGCAAACACATCTTTTCCAGTGTAGCTTTGATAACACCCTGAGACAAGCACAGGCGAATGCCTCCCAGTCTGGAAATTTCCAGGGCTATGCTACAGTGACCCAAACCAAGGCTAGCTTTTATCTTTGGGAAAGTAATTACAAAAATCAAGTCTTAAAGGAAGAAAGTCAATTTCGCAGAAGTGTTAGGCAAAAATGCCCTCCAGCAAACTCTGTCCCTGAAGTCACAGGTGTTACTGGACTGGTTCATTTAACCAGGAAATTATTCATTAGTGACTGTGAATAACAGGTAAAAAGGACTGTCATACTGAGCATGTCCAAACAACCAAAATGAGTGATGCATTGACATTACATTCCTAAGTAATGCCAGGACAAGAAATATGGGGAATTTAGATGTTATGAGAAGGTAGTTATGAATCTCAGCGTAGTTCTCCTAGAATCAACTTAAGAAATGCTTTATTACAAAATAAACATTCAAACTTTTGTTGATTTGATAGAGTCAATAAAGTACAAAGAGAGACATCTCTGTCCTGAAGCGTTATCCGAACAAGAAAGGTAAGGAATTTCTCACCCTCAGTTCTGCTGTATGTTATCGTAGCAACCACTAACATCTGTGTTATTTCAAATTTCTCATTGGATATTCCCAACTACTCCCCTGCAAGCAAAGTAAGGACCATGATTATCCAATTTCACAGATGATAAACTTGAGGTTCAGCACCTTCTACTACTTGCCTCTGCTGGTAAGAAGAACGTACAACTAGAACCCAGGTCTTCTGACCCGTGTGTTCTTCCCCTGCCCCATGATGCCTCTGTGTGGGGTGTTTCCGGTATAAACTGGGAAAAAGCTTCCAAATAGCAAGATCACCTGATTGGGAAATCATTGGTGTTTTCTAAGTGTGTCCCTTAAATCACTATTGTGTCATGATAATCCAAGAAGCAGCTTGGGACCCACTGCTCACCACGCAGCCCATCTTGATTTATAACACACATTAGTTTATTAAAGGCTCTGAGCAATCGTATCATAAAGAAACCCAAATAACTTATATTAGCTCTGTATTCCTCCAACGTATGTGACCATAAAACTCTGTATGCATTATTTACTAATGTTACACAGAGGCATATTCTTTGGAAAATATTTGAGATTGTGTTGAAAACAGTTATTCGGTGACATAAGTAAATAAACTAAAGAATTATGCTTCATTCAACCTTGCCTAATTCCCAGTTTCTTAGACCCAAACTCATTTCTAAAAGTAATACTAATTCTAAGTGTAATTTCTGGACATGCAGTGAGCTATTAGATGAAACTTGAAAGAACTGAAGCAGGTTTTAGAAGGGCGGATTAATACAGAAATAGAGTTTCTACCTCCCCCCTCCCCATGGCCTACAGAAACTCCAGGTGGCCTTCATGCTTCATTCTTTCTCTCCACCTACATAGCTTTTCGTTTATCTAGGGCTATGTCAGTGGCTTGAGGAGTAGGATATTTTTTCTTCTGTTCCTCATCTGTAGCTTTCCACACAAAGAGCACTTTCTCTAATCTTCAGGGAGAAATCTTTGGCTTTCTGGAGATCAGCATCTGATATAGAAAGTGGAGGCTGGGCACGGTGGCTCATGCCTGTAATCCCAGCACTTTCGGAGGCCGAGGTGGGTGGATCACGAAGTCAGGAGTTCAAGACCAGCCTGGCCAATATGGTGAAACCCCATCTCTACTAAAAATACAAAAATTAGCTGGGTGTGGTGGCACGGTGCAGCGCACGTGTAGTCCCAGCTGCTCAAGAGGCTGAGGCAGGAGAATCACTCGTACCCAGGATGTGGAGGTTGCAGTGAAGCAAGATCTCGCCGCTGCACTCCAGCCTGGTTGACAGAGCAAGACTTGGTCTCAAAAAAAAAAAAAAAAAAAAAGAAAGTGGAAAAGTTGGTCACCCTGTGGTTGCCAGGAACAATGACTGGCAGCATTAAAAGAAAAGGGAAAGGAACGCATGTGCCTTAGAAAAACCTGTATCAAGGATTAATTAACCAACCAAATGAAATCCACTGCACAGAGTATGAGTGCACCCTTTCTTTATCAAACTACTTTTTTACACCTTCTTATCAGTGGCTGTGGCTCCACAGCTAACTACCTCCCCAGTTTATGTTCCTTTCCCTGAAATAATTTGACTTTTGACTCTCCTTGACTGCACACCTTTACATCCATATTAAATTCATTGGACCGAGCTGCCAATTTTTTGCACATGTATCCAATCATGCAGTTCAGGACACGCTATCTCAAATATGGCACCTTGGCAATCGAGGAAGCAGCAGAAGCAGGAAGGCCACTCACTTTCTGCCTCCCTTCTCCCCTGAATCAGGCCACAAAATCTAGCTGATGCTCCCTGAAGTAGGTCATAAGGTTCTCATTCCAGAGGGGTCCTCCCCATACCTGGGGAAAAGGATTGGAAGACACAGAGACTCCAGGAAGTGTCAGAACAAACAAGCCTGCTGATTTCCCCCTAGTTTGTTACCATTAGGTCACATCCTCTTTGTCTGACCACACCTCTACACGACTGTCTACTCTTCGTCAAACCTAAGCATAAAAATATACAGTTCTTCCTGTTTCTTTGAGTCTTTATTTCTGAAGGTTCCTGTGTCACATATTAAATAAATGTGCATGCTCTTCTCTTGTTAATCTGTCTTTTGTTATAGGAGTCAACCATGAACCTTGTGATGGGTGAAGAAAATATATTACTTTTTCTCCCCTACACTCACTTGGGGAAACACATGTGCTTCCTTGCCTACAGCCATTCCCAGAAGCAGTCGTTTTTTAAGATGTTATCCCTAGTCTTGGGCCTCACCCTAAGCCAAAGGAGGGTTCAGGGTTTAGCACTTGGCAGGTGCTTTCTGCAAACTTGTGTTTTCTTTCTCACACACAATTCCAAAGGGCTTAGGCTTCCCAGAGACTTTTCTTCTCCTATCTCTTAGGTTTCTTCTTTACTATCAGAGCAATTTTTCCAGGAAACAACCCTGAAGGTTAAGAAAATGTGACCCAGAGGGCATAGGTCAGCCTCTCCTCTGGCCCCAAGGCTGCAGATAGCGACTTCCTTAGCGGCCCAGTCTTCTCTCAAGAACACGTTTATTCTAGGAGAGTTTCTCCAGAGCAGAGGTGAGTTAGCGCCTTCCAGAGGGTCAGCTGGGCCGCCCCACTGTTCCCACCTTCCCTGCCCTCGTTGTCTCCAGAAGATATTCTCCTGGGAGACAGTGCACTCTGCAGTTCCTCCCAGGGAAAACAGCAGCCTGAGGACTGCGGTCCCAGACCACCCCGCTCCATCATTTTAGTTAGAACAATGCGGCTAACACTGAACACTGTTGAATCATATCTTGGGAATTCAGCACTTGGTCATCTCTTTTAACTCTTGCTCCAAAAGATTAACTCTCCCTTTTTCTTTTTTTTTTTTTTTTTGAGACGGAGTCTTGCTCTGTCACCCAGGAGGCTGGAGTGCAGTGGCAGGATCTCGGCTCACTGCAAGCTCCGCCTCCCGGGTTCACACCATTCTCCTGCCTCAGCCTCCCGAGTAGCTGGGACTACAGGCGCCCGCCACCCTGCCAGGCTAGGCTAGTTTTTTGTATTTTTTAGTAGAGATGGGGTTTCACCGTGTTAGCCAGGATGGTCTCGATCTCCTGACATCGTGATCCGCCTGTCTCGGCCTCCCAAAGTGCTGGGATTACAGGCTTGAGCCACCGCGCCCGGCCAAAGATGCTACAGAGTAAAGGATTCTTCCTTGAGGTCTTTAACAACCCAAGGCAGAAAAACGCACCCTGCTCAGATGATTCTTCCCTTAGCTGCTTGTGATGTTGTTTGTACCACCTTTTATCACTCTACTTGGGTTAAAGATGGTACTTTTTGCAAAGGTTAATAATAAAAATTCTAAATAATAAATACTGCGATTTAAATAACAAAAATAAATGTATGTAAAATGTACAGAAGTTTTTTATAATGCATATATTTTATTATATAAATATAATTAATAGACATTAGTAAGTTCACATAACAATGCCATGCAATAGGTATGATTATTTCCATTTTACAGATTAGAAAACACAGGAAGAGAAAGGTAAATGAACCATACAGCTAATATAGTGAGTAGGAGAGCTGGCACTGCTTTACTGTTTCCTCCCAGACTCTTTGTCCTAGTGTCCCCGTCACTGAGAGGTGTTACCCCTCTGAAAAAGGTCCTCCCTCTTGCACGCACACATGCACACACAACCACACAGTTAAAAAAAAAAATCATTTGGACCCTTGCTAAAATAGTAAGGAAGACTTTATTCAAGGCCATTGAATTGAGAGATATTACAATAGGGGAAACAGATCAGGCTCAACTCCAAATCCACAGACAAGTAGAGATTTATAGCCAAGGAGTGGGGGAGGATATCAGTGGATGGAAAATTACTAAGAGGAGACAGCAAGAGCAGGGGGATTCTTGCTAACCCAGCTTCACAGGATTCTTGCTGAGGGCAGGCCGAGGACTTACGCATCAAAGGTCAGGGATGAGGAGTTTGATCAGCAGTCAGAGGTGAGCAGATATCAAGGGTGAAGGGATTCTTGTTAAACTGACTAAGCTGTATTCTTACTAAAACTGGGTTCGGTATCGAGACAAGGCTAAGGTATAATTCAGAAGAGGGTTGAGGATCCTGAGTAAAGTTTGGTCCAAGAGAGAGTCTTTGTCACCACTCACACCCACGCCCACACCCACATACCCCCCACACAGGCACGCACGCACGCACACGAGCACGTGCATGCACACACAAGCATAAACCAGGTTGCTCTCTGGCATTCCTCATAGTTTTTTTCATTTTCTAAGAAATTGAGGACTGGGTAGAGTGGCTCAGTCCTGTAATCCCAGCACATTGGAAGGCTGAGTCAGGAGAATCACTGCTTGAGCCCAGAAATTCGAGACCAGCCTTTGCAATACAGCAAAAGACTCCATCTCTACCAAAAACAAACAAAAATTACCTGAATGTGGTGGCATGCACCTGTAGTCCCAGCTACTAAGGAGGCTGAGCTGGGAGGAATGCTTGAGCCTGGGAGTTCGAGGCTGCAGTGAGCTGTTATCAAGCCACTGCACTCCAGCCTGGGTAAGAGAGAGAGAAAAAAAAGAAAGAAAAGATTGGGGCAAGTTAATGATTGGAAAGCTGGAATTTGAAACACTGCCTCCCTTTTTAGTTTTGATCTCTGGGACAAGTGAGGATAAGCGGAGGACCATTCTTTTTTTTCTTTTTCCTTTATTTCTTTTTTTTCATGGAACTCCCTGAGAAAGTGTTGAGTGCTGGGTATAGAAGAAGAATAATTTTTTTCTTCAATTCCCATAGGTTATTAGTTGAAATGGATCCCTGTAACAACAACAACAAAAAAAACAAACAGAAGTCTATTACCATGTATATTTCCTATGTACATGGGAGATACCAAGGGGATGAGTAGCTCTCAAAGAGGTGGCTTTGAATTCCAGCTTATGGAGCATCTTCAACAAGGAATAGTAAATGTTTAGCGAAGTGACAAGACAGAGGAAAATGACTTCAAATCTCTAGGGGCAGCAACTTGTGGGCAGGCAAATCAAAGGCAGTAAAGGCTAGTTAGCAAAGCGCGGTCATGTAGATTCGTGGGGTACCATCTCCAATGGTAAAAATGATAAGGGTCTGAAGTTGTCTTCGCAGTAGTGTTTTGTTGTTGTTTTTTTTTTTTAAAAAAAAAAAAACTTTAGACAAATTAAATTTAACAGAACAGTTTGTAAATCGGGCAGCCCTCAGAACCAGAAGAGGTTCAGAAAGCTCCCCTTCACAAAGTGGGCAGGCAGCATTTATAGACAGAAGACCCAAGTGAGGTACAGAAACAGCTTGAGTGGCACATCTGTAATTGACTGTTGCTCTGCTGCAGTGATTGGCTGAGACTGCTCTATGTTACCAAAGTGTACTCCTAAATTAGACTTTCAGGTAGTTCCTGTACTAAATTAGGTCACAGTTCTTTACATAGAGACTCAAAGCACAGAGCCATCCTCGGGCCAGATTTAATTTAATTTAACAGTGGTTAACCTTTGTTCTCCCTGGTAGAGAGGGTGGGTGGGATATCTTTTGTCTTTGAAAATCTATGTCCTGCTTTCAGACAAATAGAGGGAGGGCAAAGAGCTTTCCTTCCTCTGAGTATTTTAAAAGTCTTCAGCTAAAAAATCCTTCATCTTAGAAGGTGACCTATTCTGGTCTCCCACAAAGAGAAAGGCAAAACAGAGCAATCAGTCCTCTGGGGTCCCAGTTGTTGCTGCTAGGTCTCAGCGGGCCCAGCTGAGGGCAGCACTCCAGGAGAGGCAGGAGGCAGGAGTCAGGAAAGCCAAATCAAGCAATGCAGGTGCAGGATTCAAGCTCCAGGCTGCCTCAGTAAAGCAAATCTGCTTCCCCCATGGCCTCTTTCAGCTTCTCATCTTTGATCGTTTCTTCATCCAGGGGAAGATTTAATGCTTTTTAACTGATTTTCAATATGTCCATATTGTAAGAGGCCATATTTTATGTATAGTGCTGTGAAGTCCTTCCCGCCATGATTTCAGACAATGCATGTTTAGCAGTCCCACAGATTTCAGCACACAGCAGGGTTAGGAAAAACTGAAAAAAAATGTTGAAATGAGCAAAAAGATTAATGGATGGTCTTTCAATTGAATGCTAGACATTGTCTGGAGCAGGGTGGTCTGATTCTATAGAGGTCTGTGCTTTTCTTTGCCATCGACTATTTTGCATCTCTGTAGAGATAGACATTAACGTGTGGAGAACTAACAGTGATAAGGATGATTCCCATTTGTAAAAAAGCAAATCAATTTTGTCCTGTAAAGTTACCCATTGATTTCTACCTTGTGGCACAGGCTGTTTTTGCATCGAGTAGTAAATTAATTTCAGCATTCCTGATTCTCTATAGGAATGACTAGTCTTTGGATTTTCCTTTGAACTGGTTATAATATCCTACAGTCCTCTCGATGTTATTTTTATTTTTTTGAGACGGAGTCTTGCTCTGTCACCCAGGCTGGAGTGCAGTAGCATGATCTCGGCTCACTGCAAGCTCCGCCTCCCGGGTTCACGCCATTCTCCTGCCTCAGCCTTCCGAGTAGCTGGGACTACAGGCGCCTGCTACCACAACTGGCTAATTTTTTGCATTTTTAGTAGAGATGGGGTTTCATCATGTTAGCCAGGATGGTCTCGATCTCCTGACCTCATGATCCGCCCACCTTGGCCTAGCAAAGTGCTGGGATTACAGGTGTGAGCCACCGCGCCCGACCCTGTCCTCTCAATCTTAATGAGGTAAGTAAAACAGTTGCCATGTATGCATTCTATATTTGTATGTGGAGGGGAAAAGAAATATTGTTCCCCAACCTTTTTTTTTGCTCAGGTTTGTGGCTGAGGGCCCTATAACAAAAGACATACGAACAATACACATTTATTTAAGTTTTAGATGACCCGAGAGCCTTCAGAAATGAAGACTCAAAGAAACAGGAAAACCTGTGTATTTTTATGCTGTTTGATGAAGAGTCGACAGTCACGAGAAAGTGGAAATTGGACAAAAGGAGTGTGACCTAACGGTAATGAACTGGGGGGAACTTAGCCAGGCCTGTTTGCTCAGATTCTTGTCTGCGTCCCTGTGTCTTCAGAGATAAGGGTGTTGTTTTCCTCCAAGTGTAAGGAGGGCCCCTCTGGAATGAGGGTGTTATGAACTGCTTCAGGGAAAAAGGTCAGAGAGTGGCCTTCCTAGGTTTGATAATGTACTTGGGGGAGAAGGGCAAGGGGAAGGTGAAAGTGGCGTTTCTGCTTCTGCTGTTTTCTCAGATCCCAAGGTGCCATATTTTGGGGTAGTGTATCCTAAACTCCATCATATGAGAGTCATGATTTTATGTTTTTTTAAAAACTTATTCTCTGACAGTAGGAATTCCACAATATGGTAACTAACATTAAAATCCTCCCTCACTCCTCTGCTCTTGAGTATGACCAAAAATTAGAGCAGATGCCAGACCATTCTTGCTCCCAAAAAGATGCAAGTTTGCAAGTAAATAGAAAGTGTTTCAAAGTTCCTTGTGAGCGGACTGGGATCTCATGAACCATCTTTGGTAGAGACTCCTGGGGGCACTGAGGCTGCACATGGCCTACCCAAAAACCTCAGCCAGCAAGGTCTGTGTATGAGGCAGGCATGTCTTCCCAGATGCCACATGTACGCTACACTACTAAACTAGGAGAGCTTGGACAAAATCTTCCTAACAAAAGAGGTGGGGAAAATGAAAACAAAAAAAACAAAAGAGAATTCTAACCAACATCACACAAGTTACTTGAGAATTCTGGACTCTTCAGATTGCACCTTTTCTCTGCAATATCATTAACTCATACATAACAATGTAGACCAGAACATGGCTATAATGAACAGGGGGTGGACACCGACATTACCAGAGCATTCCATTCCATGCCTCTTCTATTACTATTTGTTTCCTTTAACCCTACTTTCTGTAAAAAAAAAAAAAAAAAAAAAAACAGGGCTGGATCAGTGAGTAGTGAGTGGCCCATTCTCATCCAATTGCCTGACTCCACACCTTGCTTTTGCCACTACCCCTGCTGCCTGTCTACAGACAAAAGCAGATGAGAAATAACACCACAAAGGCAAGTACCAGTCATCCCTTAGCACCTGCAGAAGACTGGCTCCAGGACCCCCTCTCCAACACACCTCAGATACCAAAATTCAAGGATGCTCAAGTCCCTGATATAAAATGGCATGGTATTTGCATATAACCTACATACATCCTCCAGGATACTTTAAATCATCTGTAGATTACTTATAATGCTTAATATAATTTAAATATAAATCATTATTATACTGTATTGTTTTATTTGCGTTATTTTTATTGATGTATTTTTTATTTTTATTTTTTCAAAATATTTTCCATTCCCAATTGGTTGAATCTATGAATGTGGAACTCATAGATGTGGAGGTGTGACTACAGCCTGGTGTCATTAAATAGAAACAGAAAGGAGACCCAAAGACCATCTGGTTTCCAAGTATGATCCAAAGACCACCTGCATCAGAATCACCTGTAGAGCTTGTTAAAAATGCAGATTCCTGTTGCCCACTTCTAAAGATTCTTAATTAGTTGGCAATTCTTATGCATTTCATAGTTTGTAGGTCATTAAATTTTAGTCCAAATATCAAAAAGAAGGGAGCATGCCGCTCATCCTCTGTAGGCCTCACTTAAAAACTAGTCAGGGTAGAGCCAGACTGGGCTCCAGATATTCCACTGTGCAGGCCCTCCCCACCATGCTCTGCTGCCTGTCAGGCACAGTTAAGGTGGAGAAATGAAACCAGCTTGATAAAAGTGTTTTGCTCTTCACCATCTGTCTCCCATTTTCAAACCATCTGTTCCTTCTCATGAATTATTTTGGCTATTAAGGCACTAGAGGGTGATGATTAAAGCTGAATTCTGGACCCAGAATACCAGGATTTACATTCTAACGTTGTCACTTTCTAGCCTTGAAACCCTGGGTAAGTTACGTATCTTTTCTGTGCCTGAGTTTTATAGTCGATAATAATTCTGGTGGGGCTCAGGATATACCACCCCAAAATATGATGGTAGGAGACCAGAATATGCCATTCCAAAATATGCCTCTTTGGCATATTGATGATTTTGAGCTGGCTATTTTGAGAAACTGCAGACAAAGAAGTAGCTCTGAAAAGTTACCATTTTGTAAGAGAAATTTACATTTATAAAGGAAATCTCCATTTGTAAGTGTGTCTCCCTCTGCTAAATCACTAAAGATTGTTAACCAGTGGAGAAGGCATGGACTTAAATCTGTTTAACAAACCACACCCTTTTAGGGTCCTTTCCCTGGCCAACTTGTCTTAACCAGGCTTTCCCCCACAAGAAACACACACACCCTTCTTTCAGCGAATGATTGTATTTACACCTTAAATGCTTTCTTTGAGGTCTACTCTAGAGATTTACCTATTTCTCTAGGTTTTCTCCCATGTATACATGAGGTACACATGTTCATAAACTTCTGTTTGTTTTTTTCTTGTTAATCTGTCTTTTGTTAAAGGGAGTCTTGGTTAAGAAGAGTAGGGAGAAAATTATTTTTTCTCTCCTACATATCTACTATTATTATTGTAAGAATTATACTCATTAAAGGAAGAGTGACGGTTTAACACAGCTTCTGAGAATTCAAATAATAGTGCATGTACTGGGTCTTAAACAGAGCCTGGTGTGTGATAAGTGCTCAGTAACTATCACCCTTATTATTATTGGCTTCTCTCCTATGATTTCCTTAAGATAGGAAGACAGGGCTGGGCATGGTGGCTCATGCCTGTAATCCCAGCACTTTGGGAGGCTGAGGCAAGTGGATCACCTGAGATCAGGAGTTAGAGACCAGCCTGGCCAACATGGTGAAACCCCGTCTCTACTGAAAATGCAAAAATTAGCTTGGCGTGGTGGCCACCTGTAATCCCAGCTCAGGAGGCTGAGGCAGGAGAATCACTTGAACTCAGGAGGCGGAGGTTGCAGTGAGCCGAGATCATGCCATTGCACTGCAGCCTGGGCAACAAGAGTGAAAAATCTGTCAGAAAAAAAAAAGAGAGAGAGAGAAAAGAAAAAGACAGGAAGAGAATTTAAAAATTAATTGGGCAATCTTGGGTATAATACTGAGGGGCAGTTGCCCTGTTACAATATTAAGTCAACTGGCCCATTGCTCCCTCCCTTGGCCATTATCAGTCAAGTTCACTGCCCTTGAAGTTCTGCCCAGGTGCAGGTTTGGTGAGGACTGAGCTTGGCTGGCACAAAACTGTATGAGGCAAGGGCAAGAAAGGGAACTCAACCATATCTCTGTAACTATGCAGTATGTCATTCTAAAGTATTTTTCCCTTGGTTAGCTTTCAGTACAACTAAATGTGCATTTTAATACTTCTTCCACCTATAAATATCAGAAAGGCATCTACTAAAATAGGGCATAGGCCCCTCAGGGAAGGAAAAGCTAGAACATCTTTCCTCCCATCCCCATTTGATCTTGTTCTTATATACCCCACCTCAAGCTTTCCTCCCAGACCTCCAAGTTGGTGACTTTCTTGGAGCGGAACTAAATCCTGAGATCAATTCAGCACAACTTGCTGTGGCAAAGAAGAACTAGATTTCTTAAGCACTTAGTATAAATATCATCTTTTTGAAAGAAGATGACATTAAGAAGTGAACTACCAAACCAAAGCCTGTTATTTAAATAAAGAGCAAGTGTTACTTGTCATGAAACTGAGTGTGTTGAAGTGTGCCCTAGAAATGAAAATCACTTTAGATAATCACTCTTCTTGCTTTTAAGAGAACTCATGAGACTCACCACGCACACCGAGTTGGAAAGTCATAAAAGTGACTGAAGCATGGCATGTTTCAGTGCACCTTGCAGCACAGCTATTACACTGCCCAGGGGTAACACAGTTTGGTGAGCATATGAGTTTCTGAGATGCTGCCTATTTATTAAACAAGTATTCATTCTATGATGCCCTGGGCACTAGAGGCCACAGGGGATGTATAAGATTTTGCTTTGGGCAGGGCACCATGGCTGATGCCTGTGATCCTAGCACGCTGGGAGACTGAGGAGGGAAGACTGCTTGAGCTCAGGAGTTTGAGATCAGCCTGGGCAATATAGTGAGACCCTGTCTCTACCAAAAATTTAAAACTTACACAGGTGTGGTGGTGTGCTCCTGTAGTCTCCGTTACTCTTGAGGCTGAGGTGGGAGGATCACCTGAGCCTAGAAGTCAAGCCTGCAGCGAGCCATGATTGCACTACTGAACTCCAGCCTGGGTGACAGACAGAGACCCGACCTCAAAGAAACAAAAAAACAAAAAAAAGAGAAAAAACTCTACTTTTTCTGGCCACTTGCTATCTGTTTAACTCTTGGAGTAAATACTGTAAATCTCTTTGAGGTTCAATCTTTCATCTGGAATATAGGGAGCAAAATAATTACATTAGTTAGGATGCTTTTGTGGGGACTGTAAGTTATAGAAAAAGCATGACTCAAGAGCTTTAACACAATCGTAGGACATCCCATCTTACATAACAGAAAGTGCTCAAGTACGAGCACAAGTATGTCAGGCAATTGGGGCCTGCCCCTGTTCTCCAGGCTCTGCCCCCCTCCCTCCGTGTTGGCTTCCTTTACAACTATGGCAATTCCAGGCAAATGTAGAAACACTGCAAGGTCCAGGGGAAGGAAGAAGGATGTCTTCCTGCATGCCTCATTTGTATCAATGAGGAAACCTTCCCTGCTTCCCAACTCATACCAGCCCAAGCTTCTCCTCCTACTTCATTAGCTGAAACTATGTCACATGACCACCTCTGAACCAATCACTGGTAAGAGGTTACATGATTGGCTTAGACTATTCAGTACTTTCCCCTGGGCTGAGGACAGAATCACCTTGCCTGTGGACTGGGGGATAGGGAAGAAGAGAGGCAACTAAACAAGAGCAGGACTCTGCCAACAGGGATGGAACAGTAGCTGACTAGTGTGTAGGCACCCAGTGGTGTCTCTTACACTGCCCACCAAACTCTTGTGATGAATGGATGAGACCATGAGTGAAAATGGCCTACCACAGTGTCTGACTGTGAAGATAATAACAGCAGCTGACATTTTGGAGGATGTATAATGTGCTAGGCATTTTAGGTGAGTTATCTAGTTTAATTAGTACTTTGTGGGGTAGGAACCATTATCATGCTCATCTTATAGATGAGGACAGTGAAGCACAGATGGGTTAAGCAACTTGACCAAGGCAGAGTCTACATTCAAACTCAGACCATCTGATTTCAAAGTCCGACTCTCAGGTACTCATTCTGTCACATTTACTACACTGATGTTAGTCAAATGCATCACCTCATCCCTTCCATGATCTCGAGAAGTGTATAAGTTTTAGGTTCAATGGGATTAACACACAAGGAAAACGAGAACAGTACGAGATAGCAGCTAGTGACACTCTCAATGGCGTCACAGAGGAGAGAAACGATCAATGCACTGAGCATAGGGAAAGACAACAGGGGGGACGTCAGGAAGGCCATGGACAGGGCTTGGGCTTGGGGCAGGTATGAGTTTGGGAAGGCAATGGAGGGTACCCCAGACTGGTGTGGCAGGTTGTAGTTTCCAGGAATAAAAAGCTACTTTTATATGATCTGGGCAAAGGGAAACAGTTTTGGTATCCACTCGTTGGAGAAGGGACAAAGCATTGCAGGGGTCCAGCCACATTCAGTTTTAGGAGAGAGACTGTGAAGGCTGCTTCACTCATGAAACCGTGAGTTCTCATGCTGCATTGCAGTGGACTTCATGAGTCATAAAACTTTGTGCAAGGGAAGCCCAATTCCATCAGTAAACTCTCAATGATCCTAATAGCCTTATACCTACTGCCTGTTAGTTCAATCTGTAGTGTTATGAACTCCAAAAAGAAGTTTAATCTTGTGGCTCAAGCCTGTAATCCCAGCACTTTGGGAGGCCAAGACGGGCGAATCACGAGGTCAGGAGATCGAGACCATCCTGGCTAACACGGTGAAACCCCGTCTCTACTAAAAAATACAAAAAACTAGCCGGGCGACGTGGCGGGCGCCTGTAGTCCCAGCTACTCGGGAGGCTGAGGCAGGAGAATGGCGTGAACCCGGGAGGCAGAGCTTGCAGTGAGCCGAGATCCAGCCACTGCACTCCAGCCCGGGCAACAGAGCGAGACTCCGTCTCAAACAAAAAAAAAAAAAAAAAAAAAGAAGTTTAATCTTGGTTGGCAAGGTCTAGAATCGCCGTCTCACTCCCGAATCATGACAAGATCTCCTTCTGCAGATTTGGAGTGGATGAAGTTTGGTGCCACAATTCAAACTCAAGGTACCAAGGCACGTATCCTCATTTCTCACATCTCCTCAGCTCCCTAAAGATTATATTCCCAGGCCCGTAGTATGGGTGCCCAAGTCTTCCAAATGACTCCAGAGATGTGGACCTAAACTTTACATTCTTGTGAAAAGTGTCCTGGGTTTCCCAAAGACAACATTAGACTATTGGACACTAGATGGTATTTCCTGAGGAATATGACTTGAGGAAGGAAGATGGCTTCTCTTTACATCTTACACCATTTCCTGTAGCACCAACTTTCATACCAAGAAAGGACCTCCAAGGACATGCTCTGGGCATGGTTTGGGGTCATATTTTTTTCCTACATTGATGTGTCTGAATCAAACTGATGTCCCTATCCTATTTAGAGACTTGTCTGTTGACAGGTTTTGGTTCTTGTTCAGCATCATTTACTTAAAGTTACTTTCCAGATTTCTTTGCTTTCTAACATTTAGGCATTAGGTACCTTTCTAGGTTAGTAAAAGAGAACTAAGTTGGGAAAGGATGTTCTTCGGAGTCAGAGATGGAGTCCAAATCACAGCATTGTCACTCACTGCTGGGTGCCTGTGGACCCAGGACTGAATTTCTCAGGCAAAGTTCTTGTGTGCAAGACAGCACAAGGCTCCCGTCTTAACAGGGTTTTAAAAAAATAAGTATAAGGAAGGCATCTAGATCATTGTCTGGTACATAATTTATGTTTTAAGTATTAGTTTCTCACTCCTCCACCCCCCATCTTTTTCTCTTTAGAGAAAACAGGGAAATATTCAAAACTGTAAAGGCAAAAGAACATTTTATAGTTGTCATGATGCCTGATGATGCCACTAAGCTGCTGTGTGACCTGGGGTGAGTCCTTTACCTTGTCTTGGTTCCATTTTCTCATCTACAAAAAGAAGAGCTTTCATATTCTCAAAACTACCCATATATTTTAAATTATATTTTTTAATTATATAATGTCTACATTCCCCAAGCTCTGAATCGTAAAAATTCCCCAAATTCATCTGCCATGTCCAGGCTCCTGGGTCATCTCCCACCACTGGGTGTGGTCCAGTTTCTTCCCTTTCAAGTTTACCCACTGGAGCCCTCCTGCTTTGATGTGTTGTCAAATGGCTGCTATCTAAGATTAACAGGTACTTACTGACCACTTAGGAAGGGGCAGTGGCCCAGTGATAGGGATCTCCAAAGAACCCAGTTGCCAGACCCGTCTAGACAGCCACCAGTTCAATAAAAGTGACTGATAGCAAACACAGGTGGAAAAGAAAGTAAGGTCACCTTGCTCTGTGATTTGCAAACTATGTGCCTCTGAGACCTGGATGTCCCTTAGAGCCCCTGGCAGCAGAAAGGGAGCGAAGGCAGAAGCAAATGGGCCCAGCTCCATTCCACCAGAGTGTGTTCACCTCTGATCCATTTATTTCTTGGGTTTCTGCGGAAGTTTCTGCTGGAAGAGTCTACTGAATAAAAGGGGGAAAACGTCTTGAAAGCTACCACTTTTATCTTACCCTTTCATTTTACATATAAGGAAACTGTCCTTTACACTTCAAAAGCCTCAGAATAATTCCTGTCCTCTTTAGATCTAACAATTCCACTTTCAGGTAAGTTAGTCCTAAGAAAATAATTATGGATTTGTGAATGTTTCAAGAATGTTCATCACACAATGCTTTACAAGAGAGAAGAAATAATGGAATCACCAGCAAGAAAGAGGAGTGGTTGAATAAATCTTCTATCCCCAAACGTGGAAAACTGGGAGGTCTCATATATTACAGATGAAAATTACTTATATGGAAAAAATGTTCACAATATATTGCTAAGTGGAACACAGGCACACAGACACATGCAGGTGTATTCGTTTTGCCTCTAACATCTCCATCTGTGCCACAGAAGAACCTTCTGGGAGTCTCTAAAGGGACTTCATTGTGCTGATAATGGTCCACCACTGCCCTATAGCATCACCCATTCTTTCTCTCCTGCACGACTTCTACACGGCCACAGCAGGACATCCACGCTACACTGCCACCTCTGGATGCCCCAGTGCTTCCATTCCTGGTACATCAGAATTCTGCTGGGTTCTTGACAAAAACAGATAACTCTGAGCCACATTTTTTCTTGATCTTAAAACAGCCATGCTCATACCCAGAGCTACACAGTCTTTCTTAAATGGCTCCATCCCTTTCTGGCCATCAACCCCTATCCAGCAGGTGGCAAGTCCAGTTTGTCACCAAGAATTGGAATAGACACCACAGAACCTTTCATTCTGCTTTCTGCTTCCACTTTCTCTGCCTTCTGTAACAGTAGATGGTTCATTTCCTGAGGCATGTGGCAAGTCAATATGCTGAGACACTAGGTCGCAGCAGATAAAGAGATTTAATCTTAGGGTCACCAAACAAGGATGCTGACAAAAAGAGTTGAACCCTCTGTAAAATATTTGAGGAGATTTATTCTGAGCCAAATAGGGATGATTAATGGCCAGTGATACAGCCCTCAGGAGATCCTGAGCACATGTGCCCAAGGTAGTCAGACTACAACTTGGCTTTATACATTTTAGGCAGACATAAGACATCAATCAATACATGTAAGATGTATGTGGGTTTGGCCCAGAAAGGCAGGACAACCGGAAGTGGGGGGCAGTTTCCAGGTCAGAGGTGGATTCAAAGATTTTCTAATTGGCAGTTGGTTGAAAGAGTTAAGTTATTGTCTAAATACATAGAATCAATAGAAGGGAATGTCCGGGTTAAGATAAGGGGTTGTGGAGACTACGGTTCCCATTATTCAGAGGAAGCCTCCAGGTAGCAGGCTGCAGAGATAATGTATCTTATCAGACTTAAAGTCTGCTCTATTCATCATTCCAAAAAGGAGGAGGGTAGAATGAGACATGTCTGGCTCCCCCTTCCCATCATGGCCTGAACTGGTTTTTCCGGTTAACTTCAGAACTCCCTTGGCTGAGTGGAGGGGTCCATCCAGATGGTTGGGAGGCTTTGAATTTCATTTTTGGTTTACAAGGAGATGAAAAGAAATCTCAAGTCCATCTCCCTGAGGAATACAGGGTTAGGGTTTTGGAGTGGGCCAAAGTGTGGAGATCATTGATTAGATAAAGAGTGCAGGGTGAAGTCATAGGATGGGAAGATGAAGAAGCTGTATTCTCATGCTGATCTCCTTCCTCTTTGGGGTCTTCAAACTGGTTGCTGGAATTTGGGGGTCTGAAAAACATCTTCCTTCATATCTTATAGCATATACACCTGCGTGCATGCACACACTCACAAACACATAAAAACACATGCTCTTAAACAGACCCACACATGAGAACACCACACCTAAATCGTAATGGTCCTCAGATTGCACTCAAAACGTTGTGGTCCAGTCAGTCACCCCAAGCCTCACAACCTTATGACATCTAGTTCAACTTCTCAAGTTTGGCTCAATTGATATAAAGAAGCCCAATGCCAGGTGTTTTTTGTTTTTGGTTTTAAAGTCTGACTTACAGAATATCTTTAAGGATACAGAATTTTGAATTGTTATTCTTATTTCTCTACTTCACAGGACATACATTAATTGAAGATTTCTTTAGAATGCTGCCCATCTACTGTGCTAAACTTATCTGTAATTAGTACCCAGCCTCAGCATTTTAAAAGCTATGTGAATCTTCAAAGGTAGTCTTCTTAGCAGGTTAACAATTTGCTCCTACAATCATATGCTTAGGCTTAATAAACCCTTTCTTCATACAGATATTTAAAAAACAGAAGCTTCATCTCATACCTCTGGAATTACTAATCTCTAAAAGTAGTGAGTGTGGATTAGTGACATTTTACTGTGTTACTTATCTAACTGATAGTTGATAATTTTGACTGAGCATAGAGCTCAGTCAAAATTAAGCAAAGATGGACCCTGATCCCTTTCCAGGCCCTACCCTTTTTGGAACTAGTTTAGGGGTGTCCTGGCTGAGGCAGCTTCAGAGAACAAGTAGGGGGAGAGGCAGTAGACCTCTGAGATTAGTTAGCCCCTCCAGCAATTCACTATATGTATTTGTGATCAACATTCTTATGATTTTGTTTTCTTGGCAAAGCAAGCTATGAAATTCAGAAGATAATTGACATTTACATTCATAGTAAAAATATAGGTATATTTTCCGTTTATATTTCCAAGTCCCAGATTAAAAAATGAAGGTGAGATAGTCAATGCCAACACTGAAATTCTTAGGGATCAGGCTGGCATTTGCCTCCCTAAACCACAAGACCGGGTGCAGCACAGAACAAGCGTTGACTTCCAGGATATGGAAAATGTTAGTAACCTTTTTTTTTTTTTTTTTTTTTTTTTTTTGAGACAGAGTTTCATTCTTGTTGCCCAAATGGTGTGATCTCAGCTCACTACAACCTCTGCCTCCCAGGTTCAAGCCATTCTCCTGCCTCAGTCTCCTGAGTAGATGGGATTACAGGTGCGTGCCACCACGCCCGGCTAATGTTTTGTATTTCTAGTAGAAACAGGGTTTCACCATGTTAGCCAGGCTGGTCTTGAACTCCTGACCTCAGGTAATCCACCCGCCTCGGCCTCCCAAAGTGCTGGGAATACAGGTGTGAGCCACTGCGCCCAGCCGGTAACCATTTTTTTTTTAAAGTACATGGCCTTTTCCCCTTTTTAATGAAACAAAATAACTCAGCACAGAGGGATCATGCAAACATCAAATTATAAAATGTGGATCAGTTATGGGAAGGCCGATCAGACTTTTCACATAACACCTGCTAGGAACCAGGAAACAGAAACAGGATGAGGAAGGACAAAGACAAATGCTTTACCACCTGTGATGTAATCTTTTCAAGAAAAACTAGATACTCTTTTGGTCAGAAGAAGGCCAAGCTAGAGTTTGAAGACCTGATGCAACTCTCAATTTGTTAATGACTCACCCTGTAGCACTTATCTCGTCCCTTGGGAAGGACTCTTGTGAGTAATGAAGAATGAACAGGAAGGGAAAATCCTCTGTGAATTAAGAGCAATTAGCCACCTGTCTACTAGAGTAATAGGAAAAATGTAGGAAGATTTGAGATTTCTTACCTCTTGTCCCCGAAAGCCTGGAACTGCCTTGTTCCAGACAGTCCCAGTTATAAAGGCTCATGCTAGCATGTTTCCAAGGGTCTCTCAGGCCCCTCACCTCCTGCAGGTACCCAGTTCATCTTTACATGTCCTTGGGCTCCTCTGTGGTCTCGGACAGCTGAGCCTTCCCAGCTGCCCCCAGGACGGGATTAACTTCAGTGCCAGAGTTGATAAGACCCTGCCTAGCCTTCAAATCAGCGCTGAGATCCGAGTTAAATCTCCTTAAGAAACAACTAGACCTCGACGGCTTTCAAAAGGAGTAAAAAGAAAGAAAATGAAAGAAGGAACCTGGTAAACTGGCAACCATTTCCCTGAGTTCAATTACCTGTTGGAATGATATGACTGCTTTCTGTTTGATATGTGTCTGTAACTACAGCCATACTCCTCATGAAAGACAAGGTGAGAATAAGTGCAAACAGGGCAGGAAAGGGTTACTTCTTTCTTACTCTTCTGGATGGACTGATGAGTAATGAGCACTGAGTACCTTCAGATGATGGCTGGCCTGCCAATCAAAGTGCAGTACCGCCTGGATTCCAGGCAGCACAGTTTCGCGTGCATTCTCCCTGCAAAATGAGCAACTTTGGTTCAGTGAGGGGTGAAACGCTGAATACAAGGGACTGAAAGGACTTTTGTTTTAGACAATCTTTTGAAACCTTCATTTGCTTTAGCTTTGGTCCTATTCATGTCACTCAACAATGACTTACTGTTCAGAAAGAGCTGCATCTGCCAACAGCATTGGGCCTTGAGACTCTGATTCAAAAGCCATCCCTGATTCTCAGAAACCTATTCTAGATGAAGGATATCTGCTAAACTTTACTAACATTACAGCAAATAAAATATTAAGTGGTTGCCCATCTCAAGAAACTCAACACTCACTGCCTCCAAGTCAGGAGGGCAAAAATACAGCTTTTAGCAGAGGAAAGAATCCTTCACTAAAGGAAGAAGTCAGGGGGGCTGGCGGTTGGGGGTGGGGTGGACAGAATTAAACAGTTTTTCAGGAAGCTGGACCTTTCCTGCTTTAGCAGAGCTAGAAACTAGGTAAGTCATCCCGCTTGCCTGCATTTCCTTATATTTCCTCTCTAGCCCGGTCTGTTTTATAGGCATCCTTGGATAGTTTGCCATATACCCCTCCTTTTGTATATGCCACTGTTTGTAAGGACAGGATTTGGTATGCACTCTTAGGATGGCAGAGATGCCAGGTGTCCACATTAAATGAAGATAAAATGAAAAGTGGTACTCCAATGTTCCGGAAGAGTAAAAGGAAAATTGAGACACTGGTGGAATAACAATGAATATAAGTTCATGTCACTTATGAGTCTTTCAAAGGGGCTGGGGACCAGGGAGAAAAGTGGCGTCAGTGAGCCAGATAACGTGCTAGCATATGATTTCCCCTTTGCTGAGAGCAAGGCAAGTTGAGGCATCCTTCATTTCAGTGCTCAGATCTGTAGCAGAAGCTGCAAGCAGGTTGGGTAGAGCAATGAGGTAGAAAGATACTGAGAACACTGAGTGTCTGGAGTATTCCAGGACAGGATGGTGTAGGGTGGAGCTTGAGGGACTAGGAAAAATAATCCAAAAAAGACAAAAGTCCATATTGGTCTTAATTTTCCCTAATTTAACCAGGTCTGAGCAAATGTCTGAATTTATGTCTGCATTGCAGAAAAATATTCACAGCTGTTGAAAGTAGATTTTGAGACTGGAGCACAGTTCCATTAATAGTTCACGCATAAGAATAAAAGGTATAATGACAAGCTAAGAGTCTTGTTACAAAAACAAATTAATAAATAAAACTTCTGGGTTTGTAGTTAGAAAGACCTAAGAAATAATGATTGAATCACTTGATTTTATAATTCCCCATCTCTTAAAGGGAAGGCCCAAAGCCCTCAGAAAAGGAATCATGGAGAAGAGATTGTAGCAAGAACCACGCTTCTGTCCCAAAACACTCGCATACGTAAACATGCACGCACACACAACGTATGGAACCTGGCACGTGACAACTGATATCTTAGGGGATCATGGCCTCCACCCACATATTTAATAGCACATTGGCAACATTTGTAGTTTCACTTTTCAAATAACTTGAAACTGAAAACTTAGGGTAAGGCTGGAAGTTTTAAGTCAGTGACTTCTCTTTCCCCAACCAATGGCTAAGTCACTTTAGGACAATTCTCACTTGAAGAATTGTGGGCCAAGGAGCAGCTTGTCACTAGACCAAAATTCTGACCCCTGTGACGTCCAGGTTTGTAACTTGTAGTTGACAAGATAGCTAAAAGGTTAGCACTTTCTTAGAGCATCAACAATATAGTTAGAGTTGGTTATTTACCCTCTTTACCTCACCCAGCTCCTCATAATAAGTAATAACCAGCTAGTGGAACTGTTTAGGGTACAAAATCTAGTATGTTATATTGCGGGTAGGCAGTGTAGCAAAGTGGTGATAAGCTTGAGCTCCACCATCACATTGACTTGAAACCTAGCTTCACTTCTCACTGGTGTGTTCTTGAATGAGTTACTTAACCTTTCTAAGCCTTAAATTCCTCATCTATAAAGCAGGAACAAGTAACAATGGTAATTCACCACAAAATTTGTTTGTGAGGATAAAGTGAAATGTATTCTTACATCTTTTTTTATTATTATGCTTTAAGTTCTAGGGTACATGTGCACAACACAACGTGCAGGTTTGTTACGTATGTATGCATGTGCGATGTTGGTGTGCTGCACCTATCAACTCGTCATTTACATTAGGTATATCTCCTAATGATATCCCTCCCCCCTCTCCCCACCCCACAACAGGCCCCAGTGTGTGATGTTCCCCATCCTGTGTCCAAGTGTTCCTATTGTTCAGTTCCCACCTATGAGTGAGAACATGTAGTGTTTGGTTTTCTGTCTTTGCAATAGTTTGCTCAGAATGATGGTTTCCAGCTTCATCCATGTCCCTACAAAGGACATGAGCACATCCTTTTTTATAGCTGCATAGTATTCCATGGTGTATATGTGCTGCATTCTCTTAATCCAGTCTATCATTGATGGGCATTTGGGTATTTGGGTTGGTTCCAAGTCTTTGTTATTGTGAATAGTGCCACAATAAACATACGTGTGCATGAGTCTTTATAGCAGCATGATTTATAATTCTTTGGGTATATACCCAGTAATGGGATGGCTGGGTCAAATGGTATTTCTAGTTCTAGATCCTTGAGGAATCGCCACACTGTCTTCTACAATGGTTGAACTAGCTTACAGTCTCACCAACAGTGTAAAAGTGTTCCTATTTCTCCACATCCCCTTCAGCACCTGTTGTTTCCTAAGTTTTTAATGATCGCCATTCTAACTGGTGTGAGACAGTATCTCATTGTGGTTTTGATTTGCATTTCTCTAATGACCAAGTGATGATGAGCTTTTTTTCATATGTTTGTTGACCACATCAATGTCTTCTTTTGAGAAGTGTCTGTTCATATCCTTTGCCCACTTTTTGATGGGGTTATTTGATTTTTTTCTTGTAAATTTGTTTGAGTTCTTTGTAGATTCCAGATATTAGCCCTTTGTCAGATGGGTAGATTGTAAAAATTTTCTCCCATTCTGTAGGTTGCCTGTTCACTCTGATGGTAGTTTCTTTTGCTATGCAGAAGCTCTTCAGTTTAATTAGATCCCAGGTGTCTATTTTGGCTTTTGTTGCCATTGCTTTTGGTGCTTTAGTCATGAAGTCCTTGCCCTTGCCTATGTCCTGAATGGTAATCCCTAGGTTTTCTTCTAGGGTTTTTATAGTTTGGGGTTTTAAATTTAAGTCTTTAATCCATCTTGAATTAATTTTTGTATGAGGTGTAAGGAAGGGATCCAGTTTCAGCTTTCTACATATGGCTAGCCAGTTTTCCCAGCATCATTTACTAAATAGGGAATCCTTTCCCCATTTTTGTTTTTGTAGGTTTGTCAAAGATCAGATGGTTGTAGATGTGTGGTGTTATTTCTGAGGGCTCTGTTCTGTTCCTTTGGTCTATATCTCTGTTTTGGTACCAGTACCATGCTGTTTTGGTTACTATAGCCTCGTAGTATAGTTTGAAGTCAGGTAGTGTGATGCCTCCAGCTTCGTTCTTTTGGCTTAGGATTGTCTTGGCAATGCGGGCTCTTTTTTGGTTCCATATGAACTTTCAAGTAGTTTTGCCAATTCTGTGAAGAAAGTCATTGGTAGCTTGATGGGGATGGCATTGAATCTACAAATTACCTTGGGCAGTATGGCCATTTTCACAATATTGATTCTTCCTATCCATGAACATGGAATGTTCTTCCATTTGTTTGTGTCCTCTTCTATTTCATTGAGCAGTGGTTTGTAGTTCTCCTTGAAAAGGTCCTTCACATCCTTTGTAAGTTGGAATCCTAGGTACTTTATTGTTTTTGAATCAATTGTGAATGGGAGTTCACTCATGATTTGGCTCTCTGTTTGTCTGTTATTGGTGTATAGGAATGCTTGTGATTTTTGCACATTGATTTTGTATCCTGAGACTTTGCTGAAGTTGCTTATCAGCTTAAGATTTTGGGCTGAGACGATGGGGTTTTCTAAACATACAATCATGCCATCTGCAAACAGGGATAATTTGACTTCTTATTTTTCTAATTGAATACCCTTTATTTCTTTCTCCTGCCTGATTGCCCTGGCCAGAACTTCCAACACTATGCTGAGTAGTGTCTTGTGCCAGTTTTCAAAAGGAATGCTTCCAGTTTTTGCCCATTCAGTATGATATTGACTGTGGGTTTGTCATGAATAGCTCGTATTATTTTGAGATACATCCCATCAATACCTAGTTTATTGAGAGTTTTTAGCATGAAGGGCTGTTAAATTTTGTCGAAGGACTTTTCTGCATCTAATGAGATAATCATGTGGTTTTTGTCTTTGGTTCTGTTTATATGATGGATTACATTTATTAATTTGCATATGTTGAACAAGCCTTGCATCCCATGGATGAAGCCAACTTGATCATGGTGGATAAACTTTTTGATGTGCTGCTGGATTCTGTTTGCTAGTATTTTACTGAGGATTTTCACATCGATGCTCATCAGGGATATTGGTCTGAAATCCTTTTTTGTTGTGTCTCTGCCAGGCTTTGGTATCAGGATGATACTGGCCTCATAAAATGAATTAGGGAAGATTCCCTCTTTTTCTGTTGATTGAGATAGTTTCAGAAGGAATGGTGCCAACTCCTCTTTGTACCTCTGGTAGAATTTGGTTGTGAATCTCTCTGGTCCTGGAATTTTTTTGGTTGGTAGGCTATTAATTATTGCCTCAATTTCAGATCCTGTTATTGGTCTATTCAGGGATTCAACTTCCTCCTGGGTTAGTCTTGGGAGGGTGTATGTGTCCAGGAATTTATCCATTTCTTCTAGATTTTCCAGTTTATTTGTGTAGTGGTATTTATAATATTCTCTGATGGTAGTTTGTATTTCTATGGGATTGGTGGTGATATCCCCTTTATCATTTTTTATTGTGCCTGTTTGATTCTTCTCTCTTTTCTTCTTTATTAGTCTTGCTAGTGGTCTATCAATTTTGTTGATCTTTTCAAAAAACTAGCTCCTGGGTTCATTGATTTTTTTAAGGTTTTCTTATGTCTCTATCTCCTTCAGTTCTGCTCTGATCTTAGTTATTTCTTGCCTTCTGCTAGCTTTTGAATATGTTTGCTCTTGCTTCTCTAGTTCTTGTCATTGTGATGTTAGGGTGTCAATTTTAGATCTCTCCTGCTTTATCTTGTGGGCATTTAGTGCTATAAATTTCCCTCTACACACTGCTTTAAATGTGTCCCTGAGATTCTGGTATGTTGTGTCTTTGTTCTCATTGGTTTCAAAGAACATCTTTATTTCTACCTTCATTTTGTTATGTACCCAGTAGTCATTCAAGAGCAGGTTGTTCAGTTTCCATGTAGTTGAGTGGTTCTGAGTGAGTTTCTTAATCCTGAGTTCTAGTTTGATTCCACTGTGGTCTGAGAGACAGTCTGTTGTAATTTCTGTTCTTTTACATTTGCTGAGGAGTGTTTTACTTCCAACTATGTGGTCAATTTTGGAATGGGTGTGATGTGGTGCTGAGAAGAATGTATATTCTGTTGATTTGGGGTGGAGAGTTCTGTAGATGTCTGTTGGGTCTGCTTGATGCCGAGCTGTGTTCAATTCCTGGCTATCCTTGTTAACTTTCTGTCTCGTTGATCTGTCTAATGTTGACAGTGGGGTGTTAAAATCTCCCATTATTATTGTATGAGAGTCTAAGTCTCTTTGTGGGTCTCTAAGTACTTGCTTTATGAATCTAGGTGCTCCTGTATTGGGTGCATATATATTTAGGATAGTTAGCTCTTCTTGTTGAATTGATCCCTTTACCATTATGTAATGGCCTTCGTGTCTTTTGATCTTTGTTGGTTTAAAGTCTGTTTTATCAGAGACTAGGATTGCAACCCCTGCTTTTTGTTGTTTTTCATTTGCTTGGTAGATCTTCCTCCATTCCTTTATTTTGAGCCTATGTGTGTCTCTGCACACGAGATGGGTCTCCTGAATACAGCACACTGATGGGTCTTGACTCTATCCAATTTGCCAGTCTGTGTCTTTTAATTGGAGCATTTAGCCCATTTATATTTAAAATTAATATTGTTATATGTGAATTTGATCCTGTCATCATGATGTTAGCTGGTTATTTTGCTCATTAGCTGACACATTTTCTTCCTAGCATCGATCATCTTTACAATTTGGCATGTTTTTGCAGTGGCTGGTACCGGTTGTTCCTTTCCATGTTTAGTGCTTCCTTCAGGAGCTCTTGTAAGGCAGGACTGGTAGTGACAAAATCTCTCAGCATTTGCATGTCTGTAAAGGATTTTATTTCTCCTTTGCTTATGAAGCTTAGTTTGGCTGGATATGAAATTCTGGGTTGAAAATGCTTTTCTTTAAGAATGTTGAATATTGGCCCCCACTCTCTTCTGGCTTTTAGAGTTTCCACTGAGAGATCCGCTGTTAGTCTGATGGGCTTCCCTTTGTGGGTAATCTGACCTTTCTCTCTGGCTGCCCTTAACATTTTTTCCTTCATTTCAACCTTGATGAATCTGACAATTATGTGTCTTGGAGTTGCTCTTCTTGAGTAGTGTCTTTGTGGCGTTCTCTGTATTTCCTGAATTTGAATGTTGGCCTGCCTTGCTAGGTTGGGGAAATTCTCCTGGATAATATCCTGAAGAGTGTTTTCCATCTTGCTTCCATTTTCCCTGTCACTTTCAGGTACACCAATCAGATGTAGATTTGGTCGTTTCACACAGTCTTATATTTCTTGGAGGCTTTGTTTGTTTTTTGTTTTTTGTTTTGTTTGTTTGTTTTTTTTTTACTCTTTTTTCTCTAAACTTCTCTTCTTGCTTCATTTCATTCATTTGATCTTCAATCACTGATACCCTTGCTTCCACTTGATCAAATTGGTTACTGAAGCTTGTGCATGCATCACGCAGTTCTCGTGCCATAGTTTTCAGCTCCATCAAGTCATTTAAGGTCTTCTCTATGCTGTTTATTCTAGTTAGCCATTTGTCTGATCTTTTTTCAAGGTTTTTAGCTTCTTTGCAATGAGTTCGAACATCTTCCTTTAGCTCAGAGAATTTTGTTATTACTGATCATCTGAAGCCTTCTCTCAACTCATCAAAGTCATTCTCTGTCCAGCTTTGTTCTGTTGCTGGTGAGGAGCTGCATTCCTTTGGAGGAGAAGAGGTGCTCTGATTTTAGAATTTTCAGTTTTCTGCTCTGGTTTCTCCCCATCTTTGTGGTTTTATCTACCTTTGGTCTTTGATGATGGTGACATACAGATGGGGTTCTGGTGTGGATGTCCTTTCTGTTTGTTAGTTTTCCTTCTAACAGTCAGGACTCTGAGCTGCAGGTCTGTTGGAGTTTGCTGTAGGTCCACTCCAGATCCTGTTTGTCTGGGTATCACCAGTGGAGGCTGCAGAACAGCAAATATTGCAGAATGGCAAATGTTGCTGCCTGATCCTTCCTCTGGAAGCTTTGTCTCAGAGGGGCACCTGGCTGTATGATGTGTCAGTAGGCCCCTATTGGGAGGTGTCGCCCAGTTAGGCTACTTGGGGGTCAGGGACCCACTTGTGGAGGCAGTCTGTTTGTTCTCAGATCTCAGACTCCGTGCTGGAAGAACCACTACTCTCTTCAAAGCTGTCAGACAGGGACGTTTAAGTCTGCAGAAGTTTCTGCTGCCTTTTGTTCAGCTATGCCCTGCCCCCAGAGGTGGAGTCTACAAAGGCAGGCAGGTCTCCTTGAGCTGCAGTGGGCTCCACCTAGTTTGAGCTTCCTGGTAGCTTTGTTGACCTACTCAAGCCTCGGCAATGGCGGACGCCCCTTCCCCAGCCTCACTGCCACCTTGCAGTTCAATCTCAGGCTGCTGTGCTAGCAGTGAGCAAGGCTCCATGGGCCTGGGACCCTCTGAGCCAGGCACAGGATATAATCTCCTGGTGTGCCATTTGCTAAGACCATTGGAAAAGCATGGTATTAGGGTGGGAGTGTCCCGATTTTCCAGGTACTGTCTGTCAAGGTTTCCCTTGGCTAGGAAAGGGAATTCCCCAACCCCTTGCACTTCCTGGGTGAGGCGATGCCCCACCATGCTTCAGCTCACACTCTGTGGGCTGTACCCATTGTCCGACAAGCTCCAACGAGATGAACCCAGTACCTTAGTTGGAAATGCACAAATCACCCATCTTCTGCATCACTCACGCTGGGAGCTATAGACTGGAGCCCTTCCTATTCGGCCATTTTGGAATCTCTGAAATGCATTCTTACATCTTGGCACCATACTTGACATACAGGATGTACTCAATATGTTGGTTCATATAATCATCATAAGAAATTAAATGGAAACAAAATACAGAGGAAAAAGTAAAAAACCTTCTGTTCGATCACAGAATCTAGCCCAGCATAACTTAACATGTAAGTTAGCCCTTTTTTGGTTTGCTTGTTTATGTGTTTTGCCTCCCACCAGTTGTGCCCAATAGTCCTCAATAGCCCAGGGCTTGCCGAGTCCTTTCTGGTTGAGCCTCTGGTTATAACAGCCCCAGGCTCAACTCTGATCCAGAAGCAGGTACTTGCCCACTCCCTGCTATAGGACAGGGACTTCTTAGTCACTAAGGTGACAGCTACCTGGACCATAGGTAATGCTTTTTTGGTTCCTCTAAGCTAGACCCTCTAAACTTGAATGACCGTTTGGAGCCCCCAATTTGTTTGTTTTGTTTTGTTTTTAATAGATTTTATTTTTAGAGCAATTTTATACTTACAGCAAAATTGATTTAGCAGCATCCCTGGTCTCCTAAAAGAAAAAAAATTAGCAGAAATGACAAAGATTTCCCACATACCTCCTTCCTCTACACAAGTACAGCCTCCAACATTATCTGTATTCCTCACCAAACTGGTGCATTTGTTTCAATTGATGAACCTGCGTTAGCATATTTTTATCACCCAGAGTCCACAGATTACATCAGGCTCCACTCTTGGCGTTGTATATTCTACAAGTTTGGGTGAATGTTAATGACATGTAACCATTGTTATCATATCATACAGAGTCGTTTCACAGCCCTAAACATCCTGTTAGAATCCCTAGTTTTAAAGAGGATTGTGTGTTTGCCTCTCCTCACCCAGACAGGCTTTCACTTCCCATCCCATTTCCCACCCTACTGCTCTCCAGGTGGTGATTATTCATATGCCTCCCTTACTGCAAATTCAAAAGGGACATGAAAGGAGTTCCTCCTCTAAATTCACCTTTTCTTCTTATTTTACACTAACATTTTTTCAACAGACAGAAGCCACCAGCTCTGCTGAAACCAAGAAAGAGCATTTTGTCTTTCATGAAAGAGTAAGCTTAACTCCCAGGGCCAACAAATCCAGGAGGCACAGTGCCGAGGGCTCAAATTTAAATTTTCTTTTAAAATCAAAGAAAAAGGAATATGATAATGGATATATAATAATGAATCCAGTCTGGGTTATAGTCATCCTTGTGCCAACACAATCACAAAATATATTGGGTTTTTTTTTTTTTTTTTTTTTGAGATGGGCTCTTGCTCTGTCACCCAGGCTGAAGTGCAGTGGCTTGATTTTCGCTCACTGCAGCCTTGACTTGCCAAGCTCAGATGATTCTCTCATCTTTGTCTCCTGAGTAGCTGGGACCATAGGCATGCACCAAGAATGCCCAGTTAATTTTTTTTTTTTTTAATTTCTTGTAGAGATGGAGTTTTGTCATGTTGCCCAGGCTGATCTTGAACTCCTGGGCTCAAGCAGTCCTTCCACCTCAGCCTCCCAAAGTGCTGGAATTACAGGTATGAACCACTGCCTGGCCAAAATATATTGTTAAATATATTTTTATGGAGGAAGGGGTGCATGCATGTAAAAATGTAGCTCTGCCACTCCTGCTGAGTTTGGAGAGGTCATAATAGAAGGTAGGCCTGAAGCAAACTTGCCCACCTCCCACCTCTACCTTCTACCCTCACCCCCTACTCTACCCATTTACTCCCTCTGACTGGTACAGGGCAAAAGTCACAGCAACTTTGATTTTTGAAAAGGACTTTTTTTAAACAACCACCAACATTGATTATATATAACTTATTTTACACATGCATCATAAATCTAACCCAGATTTCTTCACACCCCCAATCCAAATACAAACTATTGACGTCAAAGCAGCTAACACTACAGTAGGATTGTATCTGCCTGGGCCAAATTAAGATCCAGCATGAGGTAGCCCTCCTCGGGAGGCAAAGCCTTACTTTTAGGGCACTTGAAAATCACACATAAGTGGGCACTGATTACATTTATTACAATATATGGCGATGCTTTTCACTGATTATTTAAGATCAATAAAGCTGAATACATGGCTGACTACCTAGTCAAGAGTTAAATCTCAGCCACACTTGCAAAGCCACAATGCAGACTTCTCCAGCTACACACTTTGTTAAGAGTCAAGTATTTTCCATCTGATGCAAAATGCAGGTAAAAATATACGAAAAAAAGCAGTGTTTTACAGTAAATTTGGGCTCTCCTGAGGCTGTGTACTGAGAAATTATTTTGACCAAAAGTTTGGATCTACTGCAAATTAGACAGATGCAGACCAATCTTGATCCATACTTGCAGCAAATATAAGCTTTCAGCTTTGTTTTTCAATCAATGCATTTCTAATTTTCATCACGCTCTCCTGTGTGTGACTTGATGACTTGTGAAATACAAACTCTGTGTTCACAGAGAACATGGTTATCCTCAGGGTTGAGCTGAGACAACCTTGCTTCCCACTCCTAAAGCCAGAGAGCACAAAAGAGATGAACATAGAAGATAAATTATTTTATCCCATGTTATACTTCCATAAGACGGCTTTCTCCCCATGAGAGTTTCACTCCTTACTCTCATGACAAAGAATCAAGCTGAAAAAAATATGCTTAAGCCCTATGTGGGATGAGGAAGATTGTGCTTTGGCAGAGAGGTAGTGGGAAAACTGAAAACCAAGAAGCAAAATGCTTGTAATCTGTGTGTGAAATTGACTACTTTAGGACACCTTAAATATGGGTAAAGTATGACCCCTTTTGAGGGAGAAAAAATTTTTGCAGCCCTTAAGAATGCATCTGCAGATGATCGCAGTGTGAGAAACACCCACCCACATTGATTTGCAATGATTTTCTCCACTGCTCACATGCAAGTTTATCTATTAATACTCAGGAGTTTTCATTTCAATACTATGCTTATCACAGTAATTTTAAAAATGCATATTAAATTACACAGTTTTGTACCCAGAAAACCACATCCTTTGGCTGGTCCTGGCGATTTGAATCTTTCTATGAACTCTTTTTTTCCAGCTTTTACCCTTGTATCTTCGTAGGTGTTAAATTATTAAGTAGCGTTAATGCAGTAAGATGCTGGGTATACAATAGGAGTTTTAAAAATAGTCGTTGCATTATGAAACTGGTTTTAGCATTTAAATTATTGCTCTTCGGATTGCAATGCCAGGCTTTTGAAAGAGGCCCAGTGTTGAATTTTAATTAACTCAGCCTTCTTTTCAGCAGCCTTCATCTCAAGCACCCAAAGGCAAACTTGGGAGTGGTGTTAATTTAATCACATCCAAAGTGGAGCCAGGGATTTAAGGAACTCACAGGGGACTCTTCAAGGTGTGAACCTCTCAGACTCTGCGAAGGCGAAAAGATTAAGTCAGACTTGAAACTTCACTTATACATTGGCAGGTGGGGAGGAGAGAGAATCAGAGAATAAGTTCCTGAGTGTTGTGGTTCAGCAAAGCGTTCTACTCTTCCTTACCTCTGCATATTCCTCTTCTCTAAAACACCTCCTCCTCTTTTGCCTCTCTTGTGTTCAGCTCACTATTTATCTCACTCTACGTGTTAGCCTGGGCCTCATTTCCTCTGAGAGGTTAGCACTTTATCAGCCAAGATCTGGGGTAGGTGTCCCTTGGATGTCATGGTGTAGCACTTACTAGGTAACTGAAACATTCACTGTTGTAGGCCCACAGCCTGGCACAGAAGAAGCACTCAAAACCCTAATGTGTCTTCAGTGCCTCTGCATGCAAGCTGTAGGTCATGGCATATAATCATCAGCAAAGTTCTATTAGGTAGGTGTTGTTTGTACCCAATTTTACAAACAGGCTTAGAAAAGTTATTGACTTCTTAGAGCCACATTACTAAGAAGCACTGGGGCTGAGAGTTCAACTCAATCTAACTCAAAGGTCACACATTTAACCACCATGCCATTCTGCCACCCAAATATTTGCAAAAAACAACAACAACAACAAAAGATATTGTTTGATGAAGTTGAACAAAGTAGATTCACCAGCAACTTACCTTTGCTGGCCTCACTCTCTGGTCTTTTAAACCTATTTAGGCCAGAATCAGAAAGCAATAAGTTCTATGCCAGAATGAGTCAAAACAGCATTTATTTATTGAATAGGTACATGCAAATAATAAAAAAAAAAAGTTTCAAAAGGAGGGATAATGAAAAGTAAGAGTCCCCTTACTCAGAGCCACTGAGTTCCCTTTTCCAGAAGTAACCATCAAGATCTGTTGTTATCATGGAAGATAGACAGAGACCTGTATTTTGTAAACTGTGATCCCAACCCAGTCATGGATGGATTTAGTGGGTTCTGACCAGCGTATTTTTTAATGTCATCGAAAAACAAAAACAAATGTGAAGGACGAGAATGAAGCACATGTGGTAAGGGTAAATGTTGTTTGTGTAGCTTGTGTTTCAGTTTTACACGTAGCACAGATGTACACCTGACGGTAATGGAGTATAAAATGGCTCCTTACTGTGGAGCAATGTTTGAAGTAGTTTGAAAGCCACAGGCCTGCCAGACCCTTGTGGCTTAAAATTATGGAGGTCACCTGTACCAAGAGCCTTCCATCCTTACTGCTTATTGGCCTGAGTGACCCTTGTAAAGCAGCAGTCAGACTCCATCCCTCCTCTGCTCAAACCCTTCTAAGAACTCTCCTCTTACCAGAAGTAAAAGCCATGAGACAACATGTATTTCAATTTGTTTGTTGTGTTGCATCCTTAAAAAAAAAACACCAAGATGAAATTTGATCATATTTAGAGAGACTATGTACACCAATCTGACTGAAAATGTGGGTTTTGGGATCCAAATAAAAGACTTTGAGGGGCTCTGGAAAGGGCCTTCAAAGAGACAGGCAGCACCCTTCCCAGGAACTGAAAACAAGAATGGATTATTAGATTTAGGGTCTATATCTGTGATGATGTAGCTTCAAATACAATTTGCATGACATTTATAAAATTTCCTTTGAAGAATCATGGGAGTGCCTCAGGGAGACGGAGCACTCTCTGGAGCAGCAGACCTGTGGGACAGACAGACCCCCAGAGAGGTGCACTGTCCATTCCAGAATACACCCAGGACCAAGCACCAAGCAGGAGGCCAACCACCAGCCCCGCCCAAAAGGGCACAGAGGTACAAGGAGCCACTTCTCGTATGGGCAGTTCCTCACAGGCTTGGACCAAGGTGAGCAGCAGTGGGGATTTATCATACTTAATGTATTGCTGAATGGGACAGCCAAAAATAATGAGGCCAACTTTCCCTGTCAGAAGCAGGAGCAGCACTCCGCAGGAGAGTAGAGGATGGTACCATATCCCCTCCCTCCTTTTCCCTTTCCCTGTCTCTTCACTCTCTGGAGCTGTGTGCTCCTAATTGGTTTTGTCCTCACAGTTCCATGTGGAGGTCTCAATTAGTGCATCTCATGGTGGCCCCATGAGATTAGGAGTAGTAGCTCCTGGAAATCAGGGTGTGGAACCATGGCATATTTATTTATTTGTTGACTTGGCTACTGTCTGTCCTCTAGACATGTGAGCTCATGTGAACAAGGACCTTGCCTATCTTGTTCTCTACCAGATTCTCAAGGCATCCAGGAAATATATCTTAAATGGATGAATCCGTGCTAGGCAGTGGACTGGAGGTCATGGTAGCCAATAGGTTCTCCAAGCACAACCAGTTACGAAGCAGATGCAGATAGGTGGGTTTGCATCCCTCTGCACCTGCAGGCAGCCCTGCATATGCCTTCTAGGTTGAGCCACTGGTTCTGATTGTGTGGTGTAGCTCCCTTTGTGTGTGCTTACCTGTTGAAAACAGATGGGGAGCAGAAGGAAGCACACAAGCAAAAGTACTGGGGCTACAAAGGGCACACTGGGCATCAATTTCTATAAGTGACCAAGGTGCACTCAAAAAGATCAGGTGTTTGGGAGGGCATGGCTGGAGAAGTAAGATCTAGTCATGAAGGTACATGATGTTAAAAAGTTTGCACTTTATTCTGTAGGCAATTGGAGACTCCTAGGCAGTTTGGAAACAAAGAAATTATGTGACCATGTACATGAAAGAAGCAACATGAAAGAAGAATCAGAGAAAAGGAGGTTATGTAATTAGGGAGGCCAGTTACAAGGCTATTACACATGTCCAGGTAACAGATGATGGGGGCTTAGACCAGTATGTGGCCTTAAAGATGGAGAGGAAGCCCTGGAGAACAATGAAAGGAGGTGGTGGTTCGAAATGTGGGTCTGAATGTTAGGTGACAAGGGTGGATATTCAGACAGAAGAGTCATATAGGTCTGTTAAGGCCATGGGAGAAAATTAAAACACCTAATTTGAGTAATGGATCATTTAGAAAATCTGAAGAAAGCTAAAAACCCTTCCCCCAGAAAAAACATATACAAACATTTAGATATAGTTTCAGAAGCTTCACATATAGTATAGTCCCCCTCCCCACTTAATCTCCTCATGGACATTAATTAAGAATCCGTGATTGACAGAAGGAAGAATAACAAAGAAAGCATCCAGAGGAAAGACCTCACCCAAAGGGTGAGGAGAGGAAGACAATGCTCCCCAACCAGACACCTATCAAAAAGGTAGGAGAAATAGAAGAGAGGGTAAATGAGGGTACAAGATAAGACATTTGGGTGGCTGGCAAGATGGCCGAATAGGAACAGCTCTGGTCTGCAGCTCCCAGCGAGATCAACACAGAAGGCAGGTGATTTCTGCATTTCCAACTGAGGAACCTGGCTCATCTCATTGGGACTGGTTAGACAGTGGGTGTAGCCCATGGAGGGTGAGCCAAAGCAGGGTGGGGCATCACCTCACCAGGGAAGTGCAAGGGGTCAGGGAATACCTTCCCTAGCCAAGGAAAGCTGTGAAGGACTGTGCCATGAGAAACAGTGCACTCCGGCCCAGATACTATACTTTTCCCAAAATCTTCACAACCCACAGACCGGGAGATTCCCTTGGGTGCCTATGCCACCAGGACCCTGGGTTTCAAGCACAAAACTGGGTAGTCATTTGGGAAGACACAGAGCTAGCTGTAGGAGTTTTTTTTCATACCCCAGTGGTGCCTGGAATGCCAGTGAGACAGAACCATTCACTACCCTGGAAAGGAGGCCGAAGCCAGGGAGGCAGGTGGTCTAGCTCAGCAGATCCCACCCCGACAGAGCCCAGCAAACTAAGATCCACTGGCTTGAAATTCTTGCTGCCAGCACAGCAGTCTGAAGTTGACCTGGGATACTCAAGCTTTGTGGGAACAGGGGCGTCTGCCATTACTGAGACTTGAGTAGGCCGTTTTCCCCTCACAGTGTAAACAAAATCGCTAGGAAGTTGGAACTGGGCGGAGCCCACCACAGCTCCGCATAGCCTCTGTAGCCAGACTGCCTCTCTAGATTCCTCCTCCCTGGGCAGGGCATCTCTGAAAGAAAGACAGCAGCCCCAGTCAGGGGCTTATAGATAAAACTCCCATCTCCCTGGAACAGAGCACCTGGGGGAAGGGGCAGCTGTGGGCGCAGCTTCAGCAGACTTAAATGTTCCTGCCTGCTGGCAGATCTCCCAACACAGTGCTCAAGCTCTGCTAAGGGACAGAATGCCTCCTCAACTGGGTCCCTGACCCCCAATGCCTCCCGACTGGGAGACACCTTCCAGCAGGGGTCAACAGACACCTCATACAGGAGAGCGCTGGCTGGCATCTGGCAGGTGGCCCTCTGGGATAAAGCTTCCAGAGAAAGGAACAGGCAGCAATCTTTGCTGTTCTGCAGCCTCTGCTGGTGATACCCAGGCAAACAGGATCTGGAGTGGACCTCCAGCAAACTCCAGCAGACCTGCAGCAGAGGGGCCTGACTGTTGGAAGGAAAACTAACAAACAGAAAGGAATAGCATCAACATGAACAAAAAGGACGTCCACACCAAAACCCCATCCAGTGGTCACCAGCATCAAAGACCAAAGGCAGATAAAGCCATGAAGATGAGGAAAACCAGCTCAAAAAGGCTGAAAATTCAAAAAACCAGAATGCCTCTTCTCCTCCAAAGGATCACAACTCCTCACCAGCAAGGGAACACAACTGGATGGAGAATGAGTTTGACGAATTGGTAGAAGTAGGTTTCAGAAGGTGGGTAATAACAAACTACTCCAAGCTAAAGGAGCATGTTCTAACCCAATGCAAGGAATTTAAGAACCTTGAAAAAAGGTTAGACAAATTGCTAACTAGAATAACCAGTTTAGAGAAGAACGTAAATGACCTGATGGAGCTGAAAAACAGCATGAGAAGTTCCTGAAGCATACACAAGTATCAATAGCCAACTCAATCAAGCAGGAGAAAGGATATCAGAGATTGAAGATCAACTTAATGGAAAAAGTGTGAAGACAAGGTTAGAGAAAAACGAATGAAAAGGAATGAACAAAGCCTCCAAGAAATGTGGCACTATGTGAAAAGACCAAACCTGAATTTGATTGGTGTACCTGAAAGTGCGGGGAGAATGGAACCAAGCTGGAAAAAACTCTTCAGGATATTATCCAGGAGAACTTCCCTAACCTAGCAAGACAGGCCAACATTCAAATTCAGGAAATATAGAGAACACCCCGAAGATACTCCTCAAGAAGAGCAACCCTAAGACACATAATCGTCAGATTCACCAAGGTTGAAATGAAGGAAAAAATGTTAAGGGCAGCCAGAGAGAAAGGTCAGGTTACCCTCAAAGGGAAGCCCATCAGACTAACAGTGGATCTCTCTGCAGAAACCCTACAAGCCAGAAGAGAGTGGGGGCCAATATTCAACATTCTTAAAGGAAAGCATTTTCAATCCAGAACTTCATATCCAGCCAAACTAAGCTTCACAAGCAAAGGAGAAATAAAATCCATTACAGAGAAGCAAATGCTGAGAGATTTTGTCACCAGCAGGCCTGCCCTACAAGAGCTCCTGAAGGAAGCACTAAACATGGAAAGGAAAAACAAGTACCAGCCACTTCAAAAACATACCAAATTGTAAAGATCATTGACACTATGAAGAAACTGCATCAACTAATGGGCAAAATAACCAGCTAGTATCATAATGGCAGGATCAAATTCACATATAACAATATTAACCTTACATGTAAACGGGCTAAATGCCCCAATTAAAAGACATAGACTGGTAAATTGGATAAAGAGTCAAGACCCATTGATGTGCTATATTTAGGAGACCCAGCTAACATGCAAAGACACACATAGGCTCAAAATAAAGGGATGGAGGAATATTTACCAAGCAAATGGAAAGCAGAAAAAAGCAGGGGTTGCAATCCTAGTCTCTGATGAAACAGATTTACACCAACAAAGATCGAAAAAGACAAAGGGCATTTCATAATGGTAAAGGGATCAATGCAACAAGAAGCTCTATCCTAAACATACATGCACCCAATAGAGGAGCACCCAGATTCATAAAGCAAGTTCTTAGAGACCTACAAAGAGACTTAGACTCCCACACAGTAATAGTAGGAGACTTTAACACCCCACTGCCAATATTAGACTGATCAACGAGACAGAAAATGAACAAGGATATTGAGGACTTGAACTCAGCTCTGGACCAAGCATACCTAATAGACATCTACAGAACTCTCCACCCCAAATCAACAGAGTATACATTCTTCTCAGCACCACATCGCACTTATTCTAAAATTGAGCACATAATTGAAAGTAAAACACTCCTCATCAAATGTGAAAGAACAGAAATCATAACAAACAGTCTTTCACACCACAGTGCAATCAAATTAGAACTCAGGGTTAAGAAAGTCACTCAAAGCTGCACAACTACATGGAAACTGAACAACCTGCTCCTAAATGACTACTGGGTAAATAACAAAATGAAGGCGGAAATAAATAAGTTCTTCAAAACCAATGAGAACAAAGATATAACATACCAAAATGTCTGGGACACAGCTAAAGCAATGTTAAGAGGGAAATTTATAGCACTAAATGCTCACAGGAGAAAGCAGGAAAGATCTAAAATCGACACCCTAACATCACAATTAAAAGAACTAGAAAAGCAAGATTAAACAAATTCAAAAGCTAGGTGAAGACAAGACACAACTAAGATGAGAGCACAACTGAAGGAGACAGAGACAAGAAAAATCCTTCAAAAAAGCAGTGAATCCAGAAGCTGGTTTTTTGAAAAGATCAACAAAATAGACCACTAGCCAGACTAATAAAGAAGAAAAGAGAGAAGAATCAAATAGACACAATAAATGATAAAGGGGATATCATCACTGATACCACAGAAATACAAAGTACCATCAAAGAATACTATAAATACTTCTATGCAAATAAATAGAAGAAATGGATAAATTCTTCTAGTTTATTTGCATAGAAGTATTTATAGTATGGACACATACACCCTCCCAAGACTAAACCAGGAAGAAGTCAAATCCCTGAATAGACCAATAACAAGTTCTGAAATTGAGGCAGTAATTAATAAGCTAGCAACCAAAAAAAGAGCCCAGGATGAGATGGATTCACAGTCAAATTCTATCAGAGGTACAAAGAGGAGCTGGCACATTCCTTCTGAAACTGTTTCAAACAATAGAAAAACAGGGACTCCTCCCTACCTCATTTTATCAGGCCAGCATCATCCTGATACCAAAACTGGCAGAGACACACACACACACACACAAAGAAAATTTCAGGCCAATATCCCTGATGAACATCGATGTGAAAATCCTCAATAAAATCCTGGCAAACAGAATCCAGCAGCACATCAAAAAGTTTATCCACCACAATCAAGTTGGCTTTATCCCCGGGATGCAAGGCTGGTTCAATATATGCAAATCAATAAACGTAATCCATCACATAAACAGAACCAATGACAAAAACCACACAATTATCTCAATAGATGCAGAAAAGGCCTTCAATACAGTTCAACACCCCTTCATGCTAAAAACTCTCAATAAACTAGGTATTGATGGAATGTATCTCAAAATAATAAGAGCTATTCATGACAAACCCACAGTCAATATCATACCGAATGGGCAAAAGCTGGAAGCATTCCCTTTGAAAACCAGCACAGGACAAGGATGCCCTCTCCCACCACTCCTATTCAACGTAGTATTGGAAGCTCTGGCCAGGGCAATCACACAAGAGAAATAAATAAAGTATTCAAACAGGAAGAGGGGAAGTCGAATTGCTCTGTTTGCAGATGACATGATTGTATATTTAGAAAACCCCATCATCTCAGCCCCAAATCTCCTTAAGCTAATAAGCAACTTCAGCAAAGTCTCAGGATATAAAATCAATGTGCAAAAATCACAAGCATTCCTATACACCAATAATAGACAGAGAGCCAAATCATGAGTAAACTCCCATTCACAATTGCTACCAAGAGAATAAAATACCTAGGAATTCATCTTACAAGGGATGTGAAGGACCTCTTCAAGGAGAACTACAAACCACTGCTCAATGAAATAGAAGAGGACACAAACAAATGGAAAAACATTCCATGCTCATGGATAGGAAGAATCAATATTGTGAAAATGGCCATACAGCCCAAAGTAATTTATAGATTCATTGCTGTCCCCATCAAGCTACCACTGACTTTCTTCACAAAATTAGAAACACCTACTATAAATTTCATATGGAAGCAAAACAGAGCCTGTATAGCCAAGACAATCCTAAGCAAAACGAACAAAGCTGGAGACATCATGCTACCTGACTTCAAACTATACTACAAGGCTACAGTAACCAAAACAGCATGGTACTGGTACCAAAACAGATACATAGACCAATGGAACAGAACAGAGCTCTCAGAAATAACACTACACATCTACAACCATCTGATCTTTGACAAACCTGACAAAAACAAACAATGAGGAAAGGATTCGCTATTTAATAAATGGTGTAGGGAAAACTGGCTAGCCATGTGCAGAAAGCTGAAACTGGACCCCTTTCTTATACCTTATACAAAAATCAACTCAAGATGGATTAAAGACTTAAATGTAAGACCTAAAACCATAAAAATGCTAGAAGAAAACCTAGGCAATACCATTCAGGACATAGGCATGGGCAAGGTCTTCATGACTAGAACACCAAAAGCAATGGCAACAAAAGCCAAAATTGACAAATGGGATCCAATTAAACTAAAGAGCTTCTGCACAGCAAAAGAAAATATCATCCGAGTAAACAGACAACCTACAGAATGGGAGAAAATTTTTACAGTCTACCCATCTGACAAAGGGCTAGTATCCAGAATCTACAAAGAACTTAAACAAATTTACAAGAAAAAACAACCCCATCAAAACATGGGCAAAGGATATGAACAGACACTTCTCAAAAGACATTTATGTGGCCAAGAAACATATGAAAAAAAGCTCATCATCACTGGTCATTAGAGTAATGCAAATCAAAACTGCAGTGCGATACCATTTCACACCAGTTACAACAGCGATCATTAAAAGTCAGGAAACAACAGATGCTGGAGAGGATGTGGAGAAATGGGAATGCTTTTACAGTGTTGGTGGGAGTGTAATTAGTTCAACCATTGTGGAAGACAGTGTGGCAATTCCTCAAGGATTTAGAACCAGAAATACCATTTGGCCCAGCAATCCCATTACTGGGTATATACCCAAAGGATTATAACTCATTCTCCTATAAAGGCACATGCACATGTATGTTTACTGCAGCACTGTTCACAATAGCAAAGACTTGGAACGAATCCAAATGCCCATCAATGATAGACTGGATAAAGAAAATGTGGCGCATATATACCACAGAATACTATGAAGCCATAAAAAAGGATGAGTTCATGTCCTCTGCAGGGACATGGATGAAGCTGGAAGCCATTATTCTCAGCCAACTAACACAGGAACTGAAAACCAAACACCACATGTTCTCACTCATAAGTGGGAGTTGAACAATGAGAACAGATGGACAAAGGGAGGGGAACATCACACACTGGGGCCTGTCCGTGTTGCGGGGGCGGTTGGGGGAGGACAGCATTAGGAGAAATACCTAATGTAGATGATGGGTTGATGGGTGCAGCAAACCATCATGGCATGTGTATGCCTAGGTAACAAACCTGCACGTTCTGCACATGTATCCCAGAACTTAAAGTATAATAATTTTAAAAAGCATGAATATTATCCTCATTAGCTACAAGAATGTTATATTAAATGATGTATTTTGTGGAAAAAAAAAAAAAAAGAAGTTTGTTCTTGAGGTCAGAGGTGCCTCATATAACACCAGGGAGACTAATCACGTGGCCGATGATGAAAAGAGACACGGACAAACTTCTTATTTTTTAGATGTTTGGAAAAGACTTATTGCTCAGGTAGGAGTAGCCAGAAAACCTCAAAAAAGAGCTCAAGGGGGCCCAGAAGCAGAATCAGATGGAAATGAAGTGCAGAGTTCTCAGAAAGTTCAAGAGAAAAACACTCGCTGGGCATATGTAGGCCTCTTTCTTTAGAAAACTCAGCAAGACTCATGTATTGAATGAATTAATAACCTCGATTTCAACCATTTGTATATACATGGACTGTAGGTGTGTAGATGTAACTGCCTACGTGTGCATTTAGTATTATGCATATATGTATATTTACATATAAATATAGTGATGCATTTACATAAAGGCATCCATTTGGCATACATACCTATGCATATGCAGTATAAGGCTGGCTTATTCCCCTGCCACACACAAAGATTTTGCTGTCCAAAGACTCAGTGCAATGAATGGCACGGAAGGGGTTCTATTTTCAAGGGTGAAGCAATAGAGAAATACTGACAGCATCGGATAACCTGTGATGGGGATCCCGTGAAAGCCACCGGGGACAGTGCCATCAACCTTATCACTCCTGCCATAGACAGGGGACTTCAAAGAAACACTGAAACCCTTTCTCCAGAAATAATCAGGAAGGATCTTATTTTCTTCTTTGAGGTCAGCACATTCTGCTTTTCAAAATCAAATCCACAGCAGTTTATTAGTAATGTCCCACAGGTACTACTGCCTCAAGCTGGCAGCTGTGGAAGCTGAAGAAGCATAAAACCTGATTCTTGACCTCGGACAATTTAGTTTAGTTGTGGAGGTAAGACAGGGACACGGAATATTACGTGGCAATTGAAAGTGTAAATATTATAGATTTAAGTATTAGTGAAGAGAGTGGTAAAGGGCTCATTCTGGAGTAGAGGGGTCAGTGAAAAGTAATTGTTTACCCAGTAATGAGAAGATCTCTGTGAAAAAAGTCTAAGACTGCACACTTAGGACTGCTGGGAGATAGACAGATAGATTCATATATAAATACGAATCTTTACCATCCTCAGACAACTGCCACCTTGTTTGTTTAGGTTGTAGGGCTTGCATGAGGAAGGGTGTATGATAGATAACACTAAAAATGTTTGAGCCTTAGACCCAGTGAGTGATGAAGGGTGTCATTATTTAATATTCTCCTGACATTCACCTACCCCTTCTGCATCTGCAGATGTGACTGAGGACTTGGTTCTTTATATCACCCAGGGTTCATGAGGATTCTCTGGAGAAATTTCTTGCTGGTCTCACTATCAAGAAAGGGGGATCTTCTCTTGAGCAGTTTTGTTTTTGGTCTTGCATGTGATAGGACCTGGACTTTAGACAAGGCCTCTCTTTAAACTTGACTGCTAGAAATGCAGGAGACAAATTTTGGTCCCACTTTAGCAAGGGTATGGGACTCTATGAGATGCATTTATTTCAAATGATGTTCATTTTTGGCTCCATCTTCTGTGCCTTATTTTTCATTTCACACACTTCTTTTTGTAGGTTATGTGCTCTTGTAAGCTATCTTGAATTCTGTTTTAAGGACAAGGTAGCATATAAATATAAGGAAATATATAAATGAAATAGAGGAAGGCTTTAAGGGCCAGAACACTATGGCCGGGAAGACAACTATGACTGTGGCTAGAGTTATAGTCTGTGGCCGTGATAATGAGTATGTTATTAGGGCAGGGCAGCAGTGATCACAGGGAGTCAGACAGACCTCAGTCCAAGTCAGAGCTCTCTCTGCTGTTTATTAGTTGTATGATCTGAGGCATATTATTCTCTAAACCTTCATTTTCTCATCTTTACAACAGTGATCTCTTTGTATCAGGGAGGGTGGATTAAATGAGGTAATGTATAGAAAGCACTTAGTACAACCGCACTCAATCATTAGCTATTGAGATTATCAGCACTATCACCTGGACAAGCAGCGGGTGGGCCGCCCCTCTTGGCCAGGTCTTCTGCGCGCACTGACGTTGTATGAAAGCTGTCCCCACGTACGCCAGGCGGCCGCGTCTGGGCCCGATACAGATCACGCCTGCGGAGCGCACCTCCACATGGGCAGCCCTCGTCCAGGGCGCAGGGCACATGTCTACGGCCCAGTCCTGCAGACGGCTACCACGAGACCCCAATGCGCAGGTCAAGGCAACTTCACAACTGTCTTTCCGTTCCTTTCCCCTGCCGGACTCCGCGCTCTGATATATACAGGAGAGGCCCGCGAGGGGACAAGGCGTCCGCACTGCAATGCTCCGAGCAGCGGCCGCAGGCAGCGGGGTGGAGGCTGCGGGTCGGCTGCGGGAAAGGGGGTCCCATGGGAGCCGCTAGGCTCAGCCCGTTTCCCAACCTCAGGTGGAGGTCGCCGGGCACAGCTGCCCTGCAAGGCGCGGGTGTGGTAACTGGGAGCCTGCTCCTCTCCCTGAGACTTAACCCTTTGGCCAAGAGAGGTCGACGGCGGGCAGGGTGAGAGAACCGCGCAAGGCGCAGGGCCCGGGCACCCGCGGAGAGGGGGCAGGTTTCGGGGAAGAGCGGCGGGGCGCCGCACGTTTCCTGCAGCCGCCAGCATCAGCGTGTCAGGTGGTTGCCGGGCGGGTGTGAGCGCGCGCGCGAGGCAGAGGGGGCGCGCTCGCACAAACTTTGTGCCTGCGGTGCGCCTCGGTCGGGCTCGAGGGCGGGCGGGCGGGCGGGCGGCCGGGGCTACGAGGCACTGGGGGACAGGGCCGGCAGAAGGCGGCGGTGGCGGCGGCGGGGGCGATGCGCCGCGCCCCGCCGCGCTAGGTGAGCCGGCTTCGGGAGCGCGGGCCGCGGCCATGGGCACCCTGGGCAAGGCGAGAGAGGCTCCGCGGTGAGTAGAGGCGGCCGTGGCCCTCGGGAGCGCCTGTGTCCTTACTTGGGAAAGAGTCCCCTGCTCGCCGCCCCAACACCCCGAGGGAAGTTGAGGGCGAAGGGGGCCGGGGTCGGCCGGAGGGCCGGGACACCAGCGCGATGGGCGGATGTGTCTAGAGCGCACGGCGCGCTGCGCCCGGGGCTTCGGGGAGGGAGCTGGGGCTGAGGGGCGGTAGAGGAGCGGCCGTGAGGCCAGAGCTCTCCCAGCGAGATGTGCTAGGGCCGATGCTCTTCGCGGAGCTGGCGCCCTCCCGCCGACCTCCTCCCCCACATCTCCCCGCCCGGCATCGGGACTCCCACTCGCGGACTTTCCGCGCCGCCCGCACCTGCTGGGGCGCGGGGCTCCGGCTGCGCCACCTGGCGGCCCCACCCGGCCCTGCCCAGAACGGCCGAGGGAGCTTGCAGGGAGCCCGCAGAGGTGGCACCGCTTGGTCGCCCCTGCCCCACGGAAGTTTCCAGATCCGTGGGTCAGCGAAACATATCGCCTTCCGGATGGGAAGCTGCACTCGTCTCCCCCTCACTATGATTCTGTAGAGGGTCTTGGATAACAGAAGTTGAAGAAAGAGGGACAGTGAGTGAAAGGGCTTTTGGCCAGGCAGCTTTGAGTTTGTAGCCAAAGGACCAGAACTGGGCAACAGCATGAACAACGGCCTGGCCTCGGCGTAGGGGCTAGACAAATTGTGCACTTCACAACGCCATTCACATCGACACTGATGGGACTGTGCCTTGCACCACCATACCCAGTAGCGGCAGGAAACTTGCGATGCTGGGCTTCCCGTGCTTATAATCCCAGGAACGGAGGGTTCTTGGCCCTGTATGCACGCCCTGCCTCTCCCCATCCGGGTGTCCCCTGAGGGTCCACCACTGTACTTTGCACTAGATTCAGAAGGAGGAGTTCACTACATTAAATTGAGTATTATAAGGGGGAGAGGACGGGACTGGAAGGAATCCACACTAGAAGTCAAGAGAGTCACCTTCCACTGCAAAGAAAGTTGTGGAAGTTCCAGTTCCCTTACTCCATTTCATCCCTTACTTCATTTCATCCCTTACTTTTCTAGGCTGGATTTCATAAAAAGCTCAGCCTGAAACTGACCTCCACTGAAATACCTATGGCTGGAGAGGATTTCACCTAAACCAGTTCAGAGTTTTGACGGTCTCCTTCAGCAAACCTATGGGACTTTGGTCACTTTTAGGCTCAGAAAACACCTTCAAGTTAATTCGTTTCTCTCGGGGTTTTGTTTTTTTCATTTACAAGAAAACATTTGGCCACTGTTTTTTTAAATATGCCTTTACAGACTCAGAGGCCATTCATTCTATGGATTGTTAAAACACCCTTCGACCTGTCTATAATAAAGCATTTTATAAATCCTTGTCTACCCCCATTTCACCAGAAAAGGCAGAACGATTTGAGGATTTCTCACAAGGCAACCAGTTAAGAGACTGTACAGCAAGAAAGCCAGGTTTCCTAGCTATGATGCAAATAATTCCTGTCTTCTTAGAACTCTTAGGCTGCACTTTGACTTTTAATACTTTCTCTTCTCCCTGTTTTCTCATGCTGTAGCCCACTGAGTCTGTCTGGGCTCCATACCTGCCAGATTGCGTTTGGCACCCTCTCTTCCCTTTTACTACCCTATACTTTACCCTGATCCCTCCTGGTTCTGGTAAAAGCGTCAACCTTCAAGAATCCCCTCATGAAACAAAGTGGCTTCTCTTACTGGTGACACTAGGAAACATTACCAGAATTAGAAAACAGGGCGGGATTAGGAGCCTTGAATGGTCAATGTCACCAACCAAGAAAGAAAATGGAATTTTCCTTGGATCTGTAGCCACCTTCCCTCCACCCCTAGCAGAAAGAACTCTGTCTGTAGATAGAGCCTCTAGCTGTAGTTGCCTCTTCTCCAAGGTCTAGGGAGAAGTATTGTGAAAAGCCTGAGAGAAGGAGACTTCTACAATAAATGACTTTATTTTTTTTTAAATCTTACCCCTACTCGGCCTTTGGTGGAGGTCTTAATGGTGACAAAGGCAGCAGCCAGGACAGAAAGCTGAGTAATCCCAGCAGTGGCTATGTAGCCCAGGTGTAGAGAGTTGTTAGTGCTTCCAGGAAGGGAGAGGAGCCCACCTGGGGCGCAAGGCATGGGCCACAAGGGGCTGGCTTCTAGCCTGTCTCTGCAGTCGTGGCCAGGCACGTTGCTCTTCTGATTCTGAACCTCCACACCTATAGAAGAGGGGTTTGGAAGATGACGGTAAAGAGTCTGTGCAGCTCTAGGGACCTGAGGACAGTTCTGAGGGCCTGCAAAAGAAATATGGACTGAGATTCAGCCTTTACATTATCAGCTATGCTTTTGAAGGATTTTACTTTCTTTTTAAATTGAATTGACCTTTTCAGCCTCTCTGTGATGGTCTAGTACTAATCCTCATGTTGTGAAATGTGCAGAGTTCCAAGCACAGTAAATATTTATTAAATGAATAAAGCCAGAGAGGTGCTGGGTACAAATCTCGGGTTTATTATATATGAGTTTTATAACCTTGGCTATGTCATTTACCCTTTTTTAGATTCAGTTTCAGCATCATGAGATGGGGATAACATCCTTCTGGGCTGTAAGCCTTAAGACAGGGTCAGTCCCCAGCACAGTACCTGCCATAGCATAGGTACTCAATTCATGTCGCCATTATTATTTTGTTTTTAGAGACTGATCCAATTCTGCGGCTATCACAGGGCCTGTTTGAAAATCAATTATGGTCAGAAACCTGAGTCCTGTACCACCGACTTGATCTTTCAGGAATTACTGCCTAGGGTTAGCAGATGCCCAATAACCAGTTGTTGATTCAATTTCACTGGACCTGCACCAGGTCAGAATAGAACTGAGCGGCCACTGCAGACCAGTGCCCTGGAGCTAGTTTGAAACAACCTGAAGGGCCAGGGTGCCCCTGCACAGGTCTGGCTGTGTACTGAGTGGCCCCATAGTTCAGTTACACACCATCTCTTAGCAGGCTGATTTCCCAAAACCCACATGTGCCTAGCATTTTGTTTTGATCTGAGCACTTCCTCAGCCCCTTTGGTTGAGATTATATCATGTCAAAGCAGCTTTCCCAGATGCTCTCCCTCAGACTGCCTCTTTCTCCTCTGAGAACATCATGCTTCTTACTCTTGACACTCATAGAACACTTATTTAACATTTATATGGCTTTTCATTATCTCAGTCTGATTCCTCAGCTGTATTTTTGTATTAAGGAACTTCTAGACTACTGTTATGTAACAACAGCAACTAGTATGTAATGAGTATATAAAGTACCCTCACCTAGACGATCTCACTGTGGTCTTCTCTGGCCAATCACAATGCCTTACTCATAGAATAAGCACTTAGAGATTAATTGATGCCATTATGCATTTATCATAATATGTAGTGAGTAAAGTTGCACTTCTGAGATACGTTTTTTTCCTTTTTCTCTTTGCTGCTTTGGTAGTAAACTACAAAATAACCAAAGCCACAGTAGAGAGAGGAGAATTAACTAAATGCTTAGAAGAGTTACCAGCAACACTCATCACTAGTAAACCAAAAAAGATTACAGATATGGATCTGTGTGTGTATGTGTGTTTTTTAATGGAGAGGACAGTAAACTTCCCAAATCATTTTGCAAAATGACTTGTACCGATGAGGTCACGACCAAAGATAGAGCTGTGTGTGAGTAGATGAAAGTCCATTGGACTCTTAACGCCATTTCTAGATCCAAACTTGCCCTTTTACAGTGAGTTCTGGAACAACGCTCTCACAGCTCTGCTTTCTGTTTTAATCATTAAGGACCCAAGTAAGGATTTGAAAAAATGATGTTTAGTAACAAAAATGACTCATAATGGTTACCTGTATTATCAACCATGAAAAACAAGATCTTAAAACTAAAAGATTTGTAAGAAAAGCAGGACTCACTTAAAATCTAAACACCACCATCATCACCCCTCACTTCCTGCACTTGGGTTCTCAGTCTTTGACTTCTCCCTTAAGGTCCTTAACGATGATTCTGAGGCTGCCTGACCTTGTGTGGTATCTCAGGTATTGCTCAAGATTAATGAAGTTAGCCAGAGATGATCTCGCACTCCCGACCTCAGGTGATCCACCTGCCTCGGCCTCCCACGGTGCTGGGATTACAGACGTGAGCCACCATGCCTGGCCAAAGTTAGCCAAAGATGAGACCAATGTAAACAATTTTTACGATTCAATCAGTGGCTTAGTAGCTGAAAAAATATATATATTGCTGGGAGCTAAGGACTGTCAAGATAGTCTTGCCTCTGGAGCCCATTCCCCTTCAGGAACTGGGAGACAGGAGGACAGAGCAATCCTAATGCCAGCATGAAGAGCCCTAGTTGCAACCCTGAAATCTCACCTTTGCTGGGGAGATGTCTCTTTAACAGCCAACCAGTCGTTTGGTGCATTTGCCAAGTGGGAGGGGTATGGCTTCTGTCAGCCCAACTCCTGAGATTAATTGTCTTATCTCCATTCCCTTCCTCTCCAATCTGCCTTCAGAGCGTGGAGCTGCCAGTTTGTCCCCTCACTGCCTTCTCTTTTCCCCCAGGAAACCTTCCCATGGCTGCAGAACTGCCCCTAAAGCAAGACTAGAGGCGAAGCCAGCCAACAGCCCCTTCCCCTCCCATCCCAGCTTGGCCCAGATCACCCAGTTCCGAATGATGGTGTCTCTGGGACATTTAGCCAAAGGAGCCAGCCTGGACGATCTCATTGACAGCTGCATTCAATCTTTTGGTAAGTTGGCTACCTGCCCACAGGCATAAAAATCACTATCTTACTTTGTTCTTCCTTTAAAAGTGCTTTACAGAACAGCAATCTAGATTGTATTTTGGCTTTAAAAATAGCTTTTGAGCTTTTGAAATGTTGGAGACAGTCTGCAGAGCCTATGGCACATGACTATGTGGGTGTAATAGGTCGTGATGAGAAGTGCAATTTTAAAGTGCGAAAAGTTACTGAGGAGAGTTTGCATTTCCATTTTTCTCAGGATGGAGGTTTTTCTTGTGATGAAAAATATCATAAAAGGATATTGTGCATCTGGTACTTTGAGACTTTTCCGTCCTTGCCTTCTTGGGGCACATAAAGACTGTTACATGCAAACTTTGTTATCAAACAGAAATTGGAATCATTTGGAGGAATAAAGTCTCAGTAATTCCCCCTTGCAATCTGGAGGGCAGATGTGATGGAATAGGAAAGGACTGGGTAAAGCCAGGAGGTTTGTGACGAGAAGACATTGGTTAATAAATGTTGCAGTGCAGGGTCAAGGGACTGGGAAATAAATGTGGACACACATTTCAGATGCTGCACTCTGTCAGCACCTTTGCTCACCGTGAGAGAGACACGTTTGTGCAGCTGTCAAGTATCTGAAAAGATTTTTTTTAAAATGTTATAAGCATGATTTATTTTTGGATTTTTATTTGTGAAACAGTGATTGAAAAGTACTAAATATTTCCTCCCAAAACATGATTAAAATTGATGGATTTCAATGAAATCATTGGATTCAAAGATTTCCAGCTTTGTGTTCCCCCTGTGGGCCCCTTTTTATATCCCTCCATCTCTCGCCGTGAAGCAGAGGAGCCTGTGTGGCACAGCTCAGACATACCAACCCCCGCCAGACTGCCCCAACCCTGGGAGCCTCCTGGGAAGCTAAGGGAGGCTTAATCAGACCCTAGGCAGCTCGAGATCCATGAGATCTCAGAATGACGGACTAGTGGCTGTGTGTGTTAAGTGCTTGCTCAGACCTTATGTATAGAATCGGGGGAAACACTCGACAGGTTAAGGATATTCATTTAGTACAATTTAGTACAGCATTGAACAGTTTCAGCTATTTCAACATTGGTTTAAAGTAATGCTTCTCAAATGTTAGAGTGTCAGAATCACACATGGAGGCTGTTTTTTGTTTTTTTGGTTTTTTGGTTTTTTTTTTTAACACACGTTGCTGGGCCCCACCCCCAGAGTTTCTACTCCAGTAGGTCTGGGGTGGGGCACAAGAATTTGCATTTCTAACAAGTTCCCAGGAGATGCTGATGCATCTGGCCCAAGAACCATACTTTGCGAATCACCGCTTTAAAGTGCTGTTTGTTGTAGACTTTAACTTGGAAAAGAGGAAGGTTTTTTAGTATGACTAGTTTAGCATTACATTTTCATTAGATTTCTCTTTGTTTTATACTTCAATCTTATTTTACACTTTAATCTTTCAGTTAAGATGAATTTTTGTGAGCAGAATGAATGGCTTTCTATTTCAAAATAATCTCCTTAGAAAGTGTGCTGCAAGGAGATACACGAGAGGACGTTGGAGACTGGGGCGGCACGGTTGATGTGGGGCCATTGTTCATCACGTACTCCACTCGCACTTCCTTCCCAACTCGAAGAAACTGCAAAGTTCCTTACACCATTTCAGCAGTCAGATTTACTCGGCTTTAGCAGGCTGCTGTGACTATTTCCTGAATGAGGATTTTTCTTCTTTCTGTTTCACTATCGAAAAAAGAGGGACCAGAAATATGTTTATCATGCCATCTTCCATCCTCATGCCTGTGGTGCAACTGCTGGCTTAGTTCAAGACTGTTTTTCTAATCTTCAGATAATTCATCAACCTGAAAAATACATGACTGATTCTGAAGTCCTTACCCCCAAAATAACCAAGCCTAATTCAGTCCCCTGAACAGACCCTCCAAAGGCAGCGGCAATAGATTATGTTCTGGAATATGTTGAACTGAAAAGAGTGGCTTAAAATCCCAAAGCCGTAAAAGTCCTATTGAGTCTAGTAGTCTTTTGTCCGTTATCAAGTAGCATTGATTAAGCCCTTAGTTGCGTCTGACACTGTGCTAGGCAGTACTCAAGAAGAACTACAGGCCGGGCGCGGTGGCTCAAGCCTGTAATCCCAGCACTTTGGGAGGCTGAGACGGGCGGATCACGAGGTCAGGAGATCGAGACCATCCTGGCTAACACAGTGAAACCCCGTCTCTACTAAAAAATACAAAAAACTCAAAAAACTAGCCGGGCGAGGTGGCGGGCGCCTGCAGTCCCAGCTACTCGGGAGGCTGAGGCAGGAGAATGGTGGGAACCCGGGAGGCGGAGCTTGCAGTGAGCTGAGATCCGGCCACTGCACTCCAGCCTGGGCGACAGAGCGAGACTCCGTCTCAAAAAAAAAAAAAAAAAAAAGAAGAAGAACTACAGCGACCAAACTCCCCCTTCCACCAGAGCTTACAACACCTGAGAAACATACTGTTCAGGAAACACATATATATACACACACACATACAAAGGACAGGGCATATATATATATATATATATATACACACACACACACACATATGTATACAAAGGACAGGGTGATAAATACCAAAGACATGCAGGAAGAATAAGTTTTTGTACCATGTAGAGTTTGAGTAAGTGCACTTCATGGGTGAGGACGTAGGTCAAGGAGAACGGCCACCATTTGTTGAAGTCCCTCACGGGCCATGGGAATGCTGCAGGAAGTTAGTAAGGTAAGATCTCAAGGTTTTGTGTATTATGTACTGCAGAGTTTCTCATCACAGTACATGACAGAGGCAGAAAAGACGCTGTGTCTGGAAGGAACAGAAGCCAGCACCTTTTGTCTGTCTCTCTCCTTGCTCTTTGGTTATCAGTTGACCCGTCTATGGGGCTGGGGCATGGAAACTGCACTGCAGAGGAAATGGAGCCAGGAATCAGCAGCAGACTTTATGACAGAAAAGCCCATAGCAAAATATGTGCATGTGCTTCCGTAGGTCTCTTTAAGAGGTGATCTGACAATAGTATGGAGTGAGGCTAATGCTTCTCCTGAAGCTTATCTTACTGGTTATTGTCTCAGGTTTGTATAGAAAAGTGTTGCTTTAGGTTAAAGCAATCTAGCTAGCTTTTTGTTAATGAGTTTAGATGTCTTCTCATTTTAAACCCATGAAAAACTGTACAGAAGTGTGTGTTGGGGGGGAATTATTATCATCATTTTTTTTTTTTTTTTTTTTGAGACGGAGTCTTGCTCTGCCGCCCAGGCTAGAGTGCAGTGGCCGGATTTCAGCTCACTGCAAGCTCTGCCTCCCGGGTTCACGCCATTCTCCTGCCTCAGCCTCCCGAGTAGCTGGGACTACAGGCACCCGCCTCGTCGCCCGGCTAGTTTTTTTGCATTTTTTAGTAGAGACGGGGTTTCACCGTATTAGCCAGGATGGTCTCGATCTCCTGACCTCGTGATCCACCCGTCTCGGCCTCCCAAAGTGCTGGGATTACAGGCTTGAGCCACCGCGCCCGGCCTATCATCATTATTTTTAATGTTGCTACTCTTTTGCCTCAGACCCTAATTTCAGGCACTCCACCCAGCAACCTGAATGAAAGAGGGAAAGAAACTATTTTAAAGAGAGAGACTGAATAATTGTTAATTTAGTTTCTACTGCCTCTCAACCTCACCTTCTTGCTTTCAGGACGTTTGAATTGGCTACAGCTGTGCTGTCCAATGCACTAGCCACATGTGGCTATTTTCATATACATTTCAATTAATTAAAGTTAAATGTAAGATTTAGTTTCTAAGCCTCACCAACCATAGGTGAAGCGTGCAATAGCCACAAATGGCACCTACTGTTGAACAGAGGAGAGAGCATTCCCATTGTTGCAGAAAGTCGGTTGGATAATGCCGGAGAGGGTAGATGGTTGTCTCAAAGGAAAAAAGAATAGATTTTCTGCAAACTGTGGGATTTGCATTTTGCTAGCATTTCTAGATAAGAGTCTGAATATTGCTTAAAGCATCATGGGCATCCAGAAGTCTCACTGATGGCTATCTCTTTAGCATTATTAACCATTAATTACCACCCACACTGTTCTCAGAAGAAGGACTTATATTGCTTTTAAGGGCAGTGGCCAGTACGTGTAAATTAAGAGCACTTTCGAAGGCCTCTAGCAAGCCTCTCGGTGTCACATACAAGGTTAGAGATCTGTGACTAGAAACTTAGGCCTTGAGTCATAGTTCATTGCTTTAACCATGAAACAACCCACTCCCGCCTTCTATTCTAATCAGAGGTCATGCTTTACATTCTCAGCATGTTATTGCTAGTTAATCCCCTCTTCAGCTGAGCATAATGAGGCGAATCATCACAACCTGGTCACACTTATGTCAAATATATGTGAATCACACCGTCTGTTTCAGAGGTAGAAAAGACCTATGAGATCATCTGGGCTTTTACTTTTTTTCTCTTTGTAAGAGGGCTGCCAGCATTTGGGGCCAAATGGAGGGCTTCAAATGTCGAATTCACAAAGCTCTTTCCTTGTCTCTCTCTCAATGCAAGACAACTTCTGACAGCATCAGAAAGAAAACTGCACACCTGCCTCAGAAAGGACCACACACACACACACACACACACAACTCCACCCTAGCAAGCAGACCTCCTACTCCCAGTGAGATGTGGGAAGAAACTCCATGTTTCATCTTACCTGTTAGTGTGAAGGGAAATGCTTCCTAATATCTTCTATTTATGGACTGTCTTATTTTTTCTTAGAGTTCCATTTGTATTGATTTTCTTTTATACTGAGAACAGCTCTGAAATAGGTCAGATATTACTCTCTCCATTGAACAAACAGGAAAATACACCTTTGAGAATTGAAAGAATTTGCCTTGCACCCCCAGTCTCAAGAGAGGATGTGCTGCCTCTCTTCTCCTTCCCCTACCCCTAGCAGCCACTTGCAACCTGGGTTGGAGCAAGCCTGGATCTCTCTCCTACTACAGGCCTTCCTACACTCAGGGGAGACCTGCATGCCACATAGGACAGGCCTGCACGCAGCGCCCACCCTTCTACAGTCCTGCTGTCTCCCCAGTTAGAAATGAAACTCCATTCAATGTAAGAAACATTGATTGGACCCCATCTCTATACCAGGTGTCTGCCTGATATTCTCTAGTGAGCAAAGTGAATCAGTGAATTCCTGTGTGAATTGTACTAATGCTATCCAAAGACCTTCCAAACTAGAACTACCCCAAAACTAATAGGTGTGTTTTCTCCACCATGGAGCAGTTGGATATTAAAAGCATTTCACAGGCCTCAGCTTATTGAAAGTAAAACATTCCATCTGTTTTTAAAATTGGAGCCACAAAAGGCAAACACACACTCAGGGCCATAGCCCTCTCCGTGACAAAGGAAAGATTAGGTGTTTCTTACCACTCTGCAACTTGGTCTGTGCACCAAAGCAAGGTGCCCAGAGGGCAACAGGGGCATAAGACCAGAAGCCAAGGGCCATGACGTCATTGGGCATGTAGACCTCACAACAGGCAACACCAAGGAACAAAGTCAGTTGTAGTGTCAGGAAGGGGCAGAAGCCTTAGCCCCTGTTGATGACAGGCCCTGTGTGAAGAACACAGTTCTCCCAGAGGCCTCCTCAGTGGAACCCCCCAGTCGCTGGTAGTCGTGGCTACAGGATGTCACGTGTAAAGGATGGTCCTCGGAGGCACTTGCATCCTGAGGCTTCTAGTCATCAGAGCAGCTCCCAGGCTGCTCTTAGCCCTCTAGAATGCATTAGCATTATTATAAGACTGGACACTATTTATTGCAAGGAGGCCTTTGCTGCCTCTTTGATGAGCAGGCATCACCAGTGCGCCACGCTGGTCTGCCCTCTCATGAGCATGAGTTTCAGTGACTGCCCGGCCTGAGAAAGGAGGAGATGGGAAATCCCCTTCACTCACTCATAGCTGTGCTCTCCTGCTTGGCAGTGTTTGTTGCAGGCCACGCTGCAGAGAACAGCGGCAATGCTTATGCGTGAGTTAGACAGTGTCTCAGGAGTTCTGAGCAGTTCATTCAGTAAAGCCATCCAGAGAGGTGAGTTTTACTGCTGAGAGAGCTGGAGACAGACAGACAGTGGACAGACAGTAGTTAAACACTTATCGTGGACTCTGTAGGGTCCTGAGCCTTTACCTGACTTGACCCAATTAATCCTCCCAACCACCCTATGAGGCGGTTGTTATTTTGCTCCTTTAGCTAATAGAGAATTGAAGCTCGGGGAAGTTAAATGACCTGTGGAAAGTGGTTCAGCTCATTAGTGAGAGCTGCTGAGATGTGAACTCTGGTCAGTCTTCCGCCGAGGTTCACGTTCTTTCTGCTGTTCCAGAGATTCTCCAACTTTGGCGTGAGGAATACTCACCAGGGAGTGTGGTGAGCATTCAGATTCCTCACAGTCAGCCCCAGAGATTGCCATTCAGCCAGCAGTCACTGGTTTTGATGGAGGTGACCCATGAACGGATGTCGAGAAATACTGTCGTGTAGCACACTTGCTTCCTGAACATCCCAGATCATTTTCTCAGGTGTCGTAGGAAAACCTGAAGGGCACAAATCTCCAGGGAGGCAATAGAGCATATAGGTTTTTCAGCTATGTGAACTAGAAAAAGCACATGGTGACGCCAGCCTCTTGGAGATCCCTAAAGCAATCCAGCCAGATCTAATGAGATCCCTGCCTAAGAGCAGGTCTGAAACCCTGGGAGCCCTTCTATCAAATTTTCCTGCATTCCTGTCTCTTCTCAACTGCAGTGAGCCCCCTACAACACATCCAGCCTGTCTTTTGGCCATGTAAATAGAATGTGGATGTCGGTTACAACTACAGTTTGATTCTTGCATTCCGAGGCCACGTTCCTAGTGTAGATTTCCACCTTTATTCAACACTCCAGTTTCCGATGGTGCTGGGAGGGTCTACTCTGTAACACATGCCAGTCCCCGTGGGTCAGAGAGCTACAGTAGTGGTTTAGCTGGGGAGGAACCGGGGAGTGCTTTCCCTGAGTACTTACCCCAGAGTGCTACTTTGGCAACAGATTATCTAACGCAGTATGTTGACCTGAAGTTTATGAAGTCTGTGATGAAAACACATTGGGAAACTGTGTGAAAGCAGAAACAGTCTTTTCAGTAATTGACAGAAACAGCTGTGTTGGACCCTGAGACCCCTGGAGAAGGTCATCTACCGTTCGGGCCCCAGCCACAGCCCACCTGCTGATGTTAGAACTTGTCCACTTCTGCCCAGAACAATTACAGCTGCTGGATCTGTGTCTGGTTCTGGACTTACAGTGAGCTTCGGCTACAACCTAGTTGGGGTTGCCCTAGAGTGGCTGGCAGGAAAAGAGTGAGAATGTAAACAGGGCCGGCTTCCTGGGCACGCCACCTCTGAAGGCCCACAGGTTCCCATGCTTGATTTAATGCTGTCACAGTCTTGAAATTTTTAGTAATTTTTGAATAAGGGGCCATAATTTTTAATTGCGCTGGGTCCCACCAACTATGTAGTCAGAGGTCTGTGTAAGAGCCACAAGACCAGAGGGCAAAAATAATTTGCCATGTGTTGAAGACACATAGAATGATGTGGATTTGTGTCTTAATTTCTTTCTTCATAGAAAGATGCAATTGTGAAAAAAAAATTATTTCTATATCTCCTAGCAGTGGTGTGCTGGGCTGGCTCATACCAGCTCACAAGAGTCGATTGTTAAATTTTCAGGAATTTTGCAAGCTAGCTGTTAAACACAACCATGATTGAAAATTAAGTTATATACACTAACAGATTATATTAAAAACGAAGATAAGAAATACTCAAAACTCACCACTTCCTAATTCATGACTACGTTTTACTGTTATCTTTGCTTTTGAGGTTATGTCTGTTGTGTCTACCTGGTACAAATGCTATATAATGGTATGCTAGCATGCATCTTTTCCCAGCTCCGTGTTCAGTGAAGTCATGTTAGTAGCTTGTTAGAAGTCTATTGTGAGTATTTACACCATGGAAATCAACAAACACTACTAATCAGGGCTTCCTTTTCAATCCCTCCCCTGGAGAGCCCATTGTTAAACATTTACAAGCATGCCACTGTCTCCCAGATACAGAGGGTGCTTACATAACCAAATGTTGAGGTGGGAAGGGACCCTAAAAGCTGGGATTTCTATTTTTTATCTCTTAATTAAGAGAAAGTAATAATTCTGCCATTATTTTGCTGCTTTCATCTATGTATCGTATGAAACAACCTCTCCGTGTGTTCTTCAAAGGAAAGGAGTAATGGACCTTAGAGACAAGGAAATCATATATCAGTGCGGTTGAAAAGTTTTCTTAAATAAGTGACAGTGGAACATGAAAACAACATGAGAGATTCTCATTCTGAAGTCAAAGTTAGTTTGTGTTTTTGTTGTTTTAATTCACCTCTAAAATCTCTCTCAGATTAACCAGCCTTCTGACCTGTTTCTGACCAACCCTCAATTTTGTGAACTTTTGTTCTTCGTGTATTATATGCTATCTCTATTTTGATTTCTGATTCCATCTGCTAAATCATTTGCCTTCATTACCCACTGCATGGTAACAGGCACTATTGGTGTATATAACCAAGCTTTTGTTGAGTAGTTTTCATAAGTTTGTTTGCCTACTGTATTTCCAGTTTTATGAACGGTCTGTTCATATCCTTTGCCTACTTACCACTTGCTGCTTAATGCTTTTATTATTAGAGGTGTGCAAAAGCTTTTTATATAAAAAGCTGTTAACTCTTTGAATATCATTTACTATAGGCGTTTTTTCCTGTTCTCATTTTCATTTTTATGTTGGTTTTGATATTGTCACGTATAGAAACTTTGTATTTTTATGTATTTAAATTTGCCCATTTCTATTTATCTTTTTAAAATTCTAAATCTTAAAAAGAATCCCTCTTCCAAAGATTTGATTAATAGTCCATCATCATTTTAATCACAGTTTTGCTTAATTCAGTGTCTAATTCCATATCATACGTTGTTGTGGATGATCAATACAAGCTTGTCAATAAGTTATGGCTGGCAAAAAAGAAGCCTTCAGTTTTGTTTCTCAGATTGTCATTTCCTTAAAACCACAGTGCTTGGACTGGTGACTTTGTAACTCACAGCCTCCGTTTCCCCTCGCTGTGATGCCACTGAAATGATTTCCCAGACTTAAAGCGTCTGGGAGAAGGTGTAATAGCGGTCTCCATCATGATATTAAACTTGAAGAAAGTTCTTCAGGAATTTGCATATTTTAAGAATGTGCTTTTGGGTCTATTTGAAGAGTCAGTATTCTTAGGATGGAGTCTTAGAAACCCCACCAAATTTTTAACTCAGTCTTTAAAAATTATTAATATAGACTGAGTGTTTCTTGTTCTTACATAGACTTTGTGGTAAGATAATACATAAGATCAACCACTAGCATAGACTTTTAAAATATTAGTAATAGCTAACTTTTGAGCATTTGCTATGAATACCACAGTGTTTATGTTAATATTTTACATATGTAATCTCATTTAGTTCCCACTATTTTATAAGTTCTTGTATTTACAAAGATCTAACTCTCCCTCAGCATTTATACTTACTTTATAAATGTTAATAACTTTTAAAATTATTCATGTTCACCATAGAGAACGTAGAAAATACAGACTGACAAAAAGAAGAAAACTACAGTTACCCATTTTACCATCAAGAGCGTGATAGGCACTATCAACATTCTTGGGTGTGCCTTTCTTGATTCTCTTCTATGGATACTTAAATGTATTATAATCACATTGACTTTTTGATAATAAACCCACTATAACTTTTTGCTTTCCATAATTTATATCTTAAACAATTTTGATCTTGAAATATTATTATTATTTATAAAGAGGTATGCTAGCACACAAGGTTGCTCTTCCATTTTAAAATTGATTTTTTAAAAATAATTCTGCTTATTCCCTTCAAATATAGGACATAAAAGTGAAGGTTGCTTGGCAACTGAAATGATAGTAATGAGGAATTAAAAACATTACAAGAAAAGAAGAGGACTCAGTTCTTTTCAATGCTACATGCTAATTGCAGTAACTATGGCTGATTACAATTGTAATAAATGAAGGAAACACAAAACTTCCATTAAAAATTCATGATGTGAACTTTTTTTTATTTTGTAGTATAGTGAAAGTGAGATGGGGTTTGTTGAAGAGAAACTTTACTTTCAGAAACAAGAAAAGATCTTTTGTCTATATTAACTTTTTTCTTTTCTTTCCTTTTCTTTTTTTTTTTTTTTTTTTTTTTTCTTTTGTGACAGAGTCTCACCCAGGTTGGAGTAAGGTGGTGTGATCTTGGCTCACTGCAACCTCTGCCTCCTGGGTTCAAGCAATTCTTGTGCCTCAGCATCCTGAGTAGCTGGGTGTGCACCACCAGAGCCAGCTACTTTTTGTATTTTTAGTAGAGATGGGGTTTCACCACGTTGCCCAGGCTGGTCTTGAACTCCTGAGCTCAAGAGATCCACCTGCCTCGCCCTCTCAAAGTGCTGGGATTACAGGCATGAGCCACTGTGCCCAGCCTATTAACTTTCTAAGGGAATATTACGAAGTTAGCCACTGGGTGAGATACATAGCAGAAACACAGAGATGCCACAATTTGGTACATGTGTCATTCTTCAGCAGCACAGAAGAGATGGTGGGCAGTGGTGTGAAGGAAGCCATGTTGTCTAATTTTTTTTTTCCCCCAAAGAGTGGTCAAGGGCCCTGGAGAGATTGCTAAGGTTCTTACTAGAGCCTTCAAGCAGAAGATGCTGCCTAGGATGGAGATGTACTTAGAAGGACACCAGTGATTCACTGAAATGGGCAAAGGGAGTAGAGACTAGAGGGAGAAGAGGGAAGCAGAGGAGAAGAGGGAAGCAGGGATTGCTGGTTTTGTAACAAAAGAAAGAATGCAGTCACCAGAGAAGTAAGGCAGTTGGGGATGAAGCCATCCAAGAATTTATCAAAGGTATATCCTTGCCAGAAAGTGAGGATTTCTAGTTGGAGGAGCAAATGGAGCTATGTCTGTCTCCTCTTCACTGATCTATCTGAAGCATGGTATAGGACTTGGTTTTGTAGTCTTGTGAACAGCTTCATTTTTAGGGGGAACCCGCAATATTCAGGAAGCCAAGAAGTGTCTCTGTTAATCATCTATGAGTCTATCTTGCTGGCATATAGTTATAGATTGTGGAGCATCCTTAAATCTGATGAGCAATGAATCATTGGTTAATTTTGGATTCACTTATTAAATGCCAAATGCATAGGGGCTTTTTCACACTCCCTGCCCTTCCTCTTTCCCAGTTCACGAGCACCACAATTGGATTCCGTATTTACTTCATCCAAACCTACCTTGGTAGGTTCACCATTTACCTCCAGTCCTGGGGAGTTCAGGCCAGACTGTGAGTTACTGCTATTTCTGAGGGGCTGCCTCCCAGATGAGAGCCATAAGACCCTCGCCTCTGGCCACTGGACTCAGTCTTCGTTTATTGTCAAGGATGAGCACTTGGTCTCAGGAATGGATGCTGGGCTCCACATGACTGTTTGGCCTTGCTTGAATCGCTAAAGGAAAAGCTCCCTACATTGATTATGTCTGTGATCCCTCCACCCTCTCTGTCCCCAGTGCCTAAGAGTCTCATTACCTTGTCAGCAACTACCAGGGTCTACCTGAGATGGTCTAAGCTTCATTTAACTGAGAAAGTGCACCCTCAAAATTTCAAGGAAAAATGATGGAGGAGGACCCTCTGGATTAAAAGAGACTTAAAAGACATTTTAACCAGTCCTAGTATATGAACCTTCTTTCTAACAATCGTGTGTGTGTGTACACATACACACTCGCAGGAGTATAGATGGATCCAGATCTTCTGTATGCCGATGGTTGTTGTAGCTGACTGAGTGCATGGAGGTCCCTTACGTTGTTTTGCTCATTATGGTATATATGCTTATAATTTTCCATAATCTTTTTTTGAAACAGGGTCTTGCTGTGTCACCCAGGCTGGAGTTCAGTGGTGCCATCTTGGCTTATTTCAGTCTCTGCCCTCCCCAGCTCAAGTGATCCTTTCACCTCAGCCTTCTGAGTAACTGGGACTATAAGCATGTGCCACCATGTCTGGCTAATTTGTGTGTGTGTATGTGTGTGTGTATTTTTTTGTAGAGACAGGGTCTCACTATGTTGCTCAGGTTGGCCCCAAACTCCTGGGCTCAAGTGACCTGCTCGCCTCAGCCTTCCAAAGTATTGGGATTACAGGCATGAGCCACCGCACCCGACCTCTAATAATATATTAAAATTAAAAGTGTCCTCAAACCTAGGAAAAATAGATGATTTAGGATTACAAAAAATTCAAACGGATTTTAGGAAATTTCTCTAAATTTTCTTAGGTGGCAAAATAGAGTGACTGTGTCTGTTTTAAAGAAGGGAGAGGAAAATAAAGAATGAAAATGGTTACTTTGGTTACGCATCATGAAAATAATTCACCTATGTCATGTACTTGACACCTTATGACACTGCCCATTCACCAATCAGCGCTGAGATGCTCAATTCCTGGATATCCAAAAAGACAAAAAAAAAAAAAAAAAAAAAAAAAAAAAAAACCCTGGCAACTTGTAATTGTTAATGCTACTGTCAGAGGCAGGAGTTGGAGTTGAGTAAGTAAGAGAATGTGATACTCTCCTCCCCACCCCATCCCACCCACACACACAGTTTTGAGCAGGGAAATGCCATGACTGTGGCACAGCTAATTTCAGCAAGCGGTGAAAAGATGATGGAGGCTATGTCGCATGGCAGTCTTGGAAATCCAAAGCTGAGTCTGCCGTTTACCACATGTGGGTCTTGTTTGCTCATCTTCATTATGGAGAATAATGGTAAAAAATTGTAAAGGCGGTTTTACTTTGGGTGCAAATTTAACAAGGTCGTCTTAGTTTGAGTTTTCCCAGGAGCAGATCCTGAGACAAGGATTTTTAAGTACAAATAGTTTACTTTGGAAGGTGGTCCTAGGAAAAACTGGTAGGGGAGTAGAGAAGGCAGCTCTTGGAGGGTGCATTAACAAGTCACAACTCTGGGAGTCAGAGTAGAAGGCTCTTTTCAGACCAGACTTATTCGAGGGAAAGGAGCTGGAGTATTGACGTACCAAGTCCCATCGGTCATTGGTTGAGGGCTGCTTTTAGAGGGTGTTAAGTTTCCAGCACATTTGGCCTGCCCTGCACACAGGTAGGAGTGTGAAGGGCTTCCAGAAACCTCTCAGGCTGGTGGAAGTTGAGCTGGCATGCATTACAATGGTAAGGTCTGAGAGTATGCATGTGGGAACTTACAGGCTCTGTTACGAAGTCAAAAAGTAAATGTTAGATGGGCAAATATAGGCTACATGAAAATCCAGATAAACAGATTCAAAGCTAGTTTATAGTCATACTCAAAGTGTATACATATAGATATGAGTATTGAAGGACGTCCTTCTGTAGGTGAACCATTTATGAGTGGCTCTGGACATTTTCTTCAGATTTAAACACAAGCTGTGTTTTTGGTTAGACACACTGGGAAATAGTATAATTAAGTAAGTCAGAATTCAGGAATGTGAATAACAGCACAAAGAACTTAGGCAAACAAGACTTCAATAAAAATAAACGTAAAGTCTTGCACTTAAGTTTAAAAATAATGCTTCCTATATGTTCTGGATGGGGGGGAAACTGTATTAATTGTAGTTCTTATGACAAATATCAAGAGATTTTAGTAGATTATAAATTCAGCATGAGTCAGTAGTGTCATGTGTCTTCCCCAAAATATTAACTTTCCAAAAGTTAAAATAATTAGAGATTGCATCAATAGAAATAGCCTTTCCATTTTAAGGGAGTAATACCTCCATTCTATTCTGAGGTCCAGTCCCAATGCTGACACATAGTAACTTTATTCCCTTAACAAGTGTCTTAGGGCCGGGCGCGGTGGCTCAAGCCTGTAATCCTAGCACTTTGGGAGGCCGAGACGGGCGGATCACAAGGTCAGGAGATCGAGACCACCCTGGCTAATACGGTGAAACCCCGTCTCTACTAAAGAATACAAAAAGCCGGGCGCGGTGGCTCAAGCCTGTAATCCCAGCACTTTGGGAGGCCGAGACGGGCGGATCACGAGGTCAGGAGATTGAGACCATCCTGGCTAACACAGTGAAACCCCGTCTCTACTAAAAAATACAAAAAACTAGCCGGGCGACGAGGCGGGCGCCTGTAGTCCCAGCTACTTGGGAGGCGGAGGCAGGAGAATGGCGTAAACCTGGGAGGCGGAGCTTGCAGTGAGCTGAGATCCGGCCACCGCACTCCAGCCTGGGCGACAGAGCCAGACTCTGTCTCAAAAAATAAATAAATAAATAAATAAAATTCCCTTAACAAGTGTCTTAATGTTTCTAAGACTGTTTCTATCAACCTGAAAGTTAGTAGATACTTCCCCTGGATTGTTTTGAAGTAGGTATCTTACTAGAAAGTTAGAATTTATGGCCCCACATGGTGGCTCATGCCTGTAATCCCAGCACTTTGGGAGGCCGAGGTGGGCGGATCACGAGGTCAAGAGATGAAGACCATCCTGGCCAACATGGTGAAACCCCGTCTCTACTAAAAATACAAAACTTAGCTGGGCATGGTGGTGCATGCCTGTAGTCCCAACTGCAACAGAATACTTGGGAGGCTGAGGCAAGAGTATCGCTTGAACCCAGGAGGTGGAGGTTGCAGTGAACCAAGATTGTGCCATTGCACTCCAGCCTGGTGGCAGAGCACAACTCCGTCTCCAAAAAAAAAAAAAGAATGTAAAATGTTATTAAAATTCCATTGCGCAGTAGATACTCAAAAACAGTAGCAATCACTATTAGTATAGACCTGTTAAGTGTTAGCATATGGCTTTTTCAGGTTAATAATGCAGCTTGCCAGAGGATCCAAAATCACATCATGGAGATACAAGATGGTTGGAAGAGCTGTGTCAAAAATTACCAGAATGGTGTCATAATAGACACTAACAGCTATGAGCCTAGAAGATAGTGTTATAATTTAAAATTTTACATGAATTTGAGCTATATTAATGCAGTGTTCAATAAGGAAGACCTGAAAAGTCTCTCGTTTTTCAAAATATTAATCAGGACAATGACAGATATCCAACCAGAACTATATTTGGGAATTTATTAGAAATAATATGGAGTATTTCATATATCTAAAACACAGGAAGAGTACAGGATGCCTGCAGGCCTTAGGAGTGCTTGAAATTAGGGACTGTAATACTTTTAGGAGACTACTGCATATGTCCTGTGTATGTATGTGTCTCTTCTCTGACTTGCTTCTCTCCGCTTGTCAGCTCATCATTTTCTTTCACTGAAGATTTGTTTTCTACATGGCACTAACAGCTGTAAATCATGCATCTCTTGCCATTAGAGATTTAATATTTTTTTTTCCTCAAGTTCAGTGAAAAAAAAAAAAAAACTGCCAGGGAAGAACTTTGATTGGTTTAGATTTGGCCAGGTGGCTACTACTTGAATGAATTAACTGTGGCCACAGGGTTGGGGTCATTTAATAATCCAGCATTTCTGTCTAAAACCACATGACAGAATTTGGGGAAGGAGCATTTCCTAAAGGAAGACTATTGTGCTGGGCATACAAAGCAGTATCTGTCATGACCAAGATCTGACCAAACACTAGGGTGCAGCATGCTATTAGATTCAAGTTTAGTTTCTTTAAGATGGGAATGGAAAGGCTAGAGAGAGTGCAGAGGAGATAAATAGTTAAGAAATTATACAGAAATAACATCTGTGAGGATATAAGATGGCAGAACCTGAAAAGAAGACAAATAAGTGGGTTTTCCCCTTTGTTTTCTTAATAAACATATGTATGTCTCAATAGTAATAACCACGGAAGAGCTAGCATGAGTTATTTACCTTCAGTGGGACATATAAAGGGTAAACAAATTTAAATCTACCAAAGAACTGGGACTTCCCATAAAAAAAATTAAACATCAAAACGAGAACTTTCATTTCTGACCATAGTGGAATACTGGTTATTAGAATTATTTTCCTGCTCTAAACAGCTGTGGAACTGGACAAAATATGTGAAGCAACTATTTTTGGGTCTTGGAAAACAAGACAGACATGTGATTGTGGATAAAATAAAAAGATGTGAGATGAACTCAGAACTCCTGTTGGCTTTCTGCCTGAGAGCACTTTACAAATCATGGTACAGGAAATTGGAGCCCAGTGAGCAGCATCTTGCCTTGCAGAGTATCCTAGTTCGTTTTCTGCTGCTGCAACAGAATACCACACTGAGTAATTCATAAAGAGATTTATTTGACTCACGATTCTGGAGGCTGGGAAGTGTAAAATGAAGGGACCACATCTTGTTATATCATAATGTGGCAGAAGGCATCACATGGAGAGAGAGAGCTTGCGAGACAGAAAAAGGGGGCCAAACTCCCAAGGTAACTAACCTTCTCCCAAGATATGGAGTTAATCCATTCATGAGGGTGAACCCTCATGACCCAGTCACCTCTTAAAGGACTCACCTCCTAATACTGTTACAATGACAATATTAAATTTCAACGAATTTTGGAGGGACATTCAAACCACAGCACAGAGAGAACAGTTTGTGTTCAGAGATTCTTGGATGGCTGGCATTTGTGGAGTAGCATACAAGAGAGAAGGTATTTCCAAAGACTAAACTATGCATGGATAGAATGAGACTCTTTGACCACTAATAGTTACTGGGGGTCTTTGAGTTAAAGGAGGTCTCATAGCAAATAATGCAGTTCCAACCAGCCAAAGTGGAGTGATAAAACACTTTCGGCATTCAGGTGGGACGTGAAAAAGACTGCAGTGTAGGAGTTGGGCTACTTTAGCCCTCGAATATGAGCTAATCTTGACTCACCCTAATGAAGCCTAAATCTGAGCTTCAACAGGATTAATTTAAGGTCCCATGAATTAAATACCACTATAAGGGAACATATTAATAATTCAAATTATCAATATTGCACTCACAATGCCCAGCATGTAACAAAAATTATAAGACAGAAAAAGAAGCAGGAAAATGTGACTCATAACCAGAAGGAAAAAGATCAATAGAAATGAACTCAGAGATGACACAAATGTTGGAATTAGTAGATACAGAATTTAAAGCAGCTATTATAAATAAACATGTTGGAGGATTTAAAGTAAGATGCATAGATGTAAGTAAAGTAAGATGACCTTGGCAGAGAAATTGCATCAATAAAAGGAACCAAGTGGAATTCTAGAACTGAAAAATAAAATATACCAAAAAGAAAAATTAACTGGATGGGCTTAATACTACAATGGATGCGGAAAAAAAAATAAAAAGAAAGAAAGATCAGTAAGGTCAAAGACAGGTCAATATCTCAGAGAGAAAAGGCTGAAACAAAAAAAAAAAAGACTAGAGTTTCAGATGATGTAATCAGAGTTTATATGGAAATGAAAGGACCTGGAATAACCAAAATCTTGAAAAAGAATGAAGTGGAAAATTTACGCTGTTTTCAAGACTTAATATAAAGCTATAGAAATCAAGTCCATGTGATACACATATAAGGACAGACAGACATATCAGTGGTACAGAATAGCACGTTCTGGAAGAAATCTACATATGTGGTCAGTTGATCCTCAACAAAGGCACCAGAGCAGGTTAATGAAGAAAGGAGTGTCCTTTCAACAAATAGTGATGGAACAAATGACAGTCATGAAAAAAATGAACTGTGACCTGTGTCTCACACCATACACAAAAAATGAGACGAATCAGATGACCTAACTACAGATAATGTTAACCTGAATGTAAAGTTAAAACAATAAGGCTTCTAGAAGGAAATTTAGGACAATATTTTTGCAAACTTAGGGTATTTTTTTAGACAGGACACAAAGGACTAACCATAAATAATATATTTAACAAATTGAACTTTATAAAAATCAAAAACTTCTCATCAGATATACCATTAAAGAAATATGGTATTTTTTGGAATTAGTAGATAGAGAATTTAAAGCAGCTATTATAATAAATAAATATGTTGGAGGATTTAAAGTAAGATGAATAGATGTAAGTAAAGTAAGTAAAGTAAGATGACCTTGGCAGAGAAATTGCATCAATAAAAGGAACCAAATGGAATACTAAATACTAAATCTGGCTCACACCAGATTGATTTCTGATCATGCTTTTGAAATTAGAATTAATCAAGCCCCACCAAGGAGTCTGTAATGTAGGCAGGCATCAAATCATCTGTGTTAAGTACTTCCCTTGCATGTTGCCCTGAGAACAGGTGAAAGACTTCACTGCTGATTTCTGAAATTGGAAGGGTCTTCATGAGGTCATATAGTATAGCTTGTAGATCTACTCCAGGGCAAGGATGAACTCAATGGTCTAAAGCAGTCTAATCAAACTTGATCTGATCCCTTGGGAGCTTTTTAAGAATGCAAATTCTGTGCTCCATCCCTGGATCTCTTGATGGAGTAGGTATTAGGTAAGGCCTTGGAATCTATTTTGAGTTCTGTTGGTAGTTTTTTGTTTGTTTTTTTGTTTAGGCCAGTCAAGTGAAGCAGTGAGAGTGGAGAAGAAATAAAGAAACCTGTAACTGGTTGTGATCAATTAGTTGTAAACACCACTGCAGTCAGACCAGTTTTTGTTTTGCTTTTGTTGTTATTTTTTAGTTTAGTGTGTTGTTTGTTTGAGACAGGGCCTTGCCTCTGTGTCACCCAAGCTGGAATGCGGCAACAGTATCAGCTCATTGCAGACTTGAACTCCTGGACTCAAGTGCCCATCTTGGCCTCCCAGAGTGCTGGGATTATAGGTACTTAATGGGTGAGCTGCCACCCCAGGCCCAGCCTTAGTTTTGTTGGTAAGCTACTCAGGAAGTCTTGAAAAGTCTTACCTGCATCTCAGTCGGTCAGAATCTGACCCTTCCTTCAAGGCCCATCTCAAATGCTACCATCTTTATGAGGGTTTAGTCATTTCTTCCAGTCAAATCTGACTTTCCTCTTCCTCTGAACTGCCCCAGTGTTTACCTCCCTCTAGGCTCTGACTGTACCCTGTACTGCAGTATTGCCTGTAGCTTCTTCAGGCTGGGACAGGGTGCTTATTGTATCTGCAATCCCACAGTACCTATCACAGTGCTCTTTGAGCAAAGAACTCTGGTCTTGTGATGAGAAAAGCCAAGCCTAGAATGCCAACTCTGACACTTGATGGTATTATTATCCATGGGTTAGTGATTTATCCAGGGGTGACATTCAAAATATTTATGTATATATATGTATGTATGAATGAATGAATGACAGGGTCTTGCTCTGTCGCCCAGGCTAGAGTGCAGTGGCACAATCATGGCTCACTGCAGCCTCGATCTCCCTGGCTCAAATGATCCTCTTACCTCAGCCTCCCGGGTAGCTGGGACCATAGTCATGAGCCACCATGCTGGCTAATTTCTTTTTATTCTTAGTAGAGGTGAGGTCCTGCTATGTTGTCCAGGCTGGTCTCAAACTCCTGAGCTCAGGCCATCCTCCCGCCCCAGCCTCTCAAAGTGCTGGGATTACAGGCCACCACAGCTCACCTTCAAAATATTTAACCAGCATGGCACATGTCCCATCAGTCAGACACCAGCTGGACAGGCTGGGGAGTAGCCCTGTCTTTATGCCTTTCTCGTCAGTAAAATTGATACAGTCCCTACCCACCTCACAAGGTTGTCATGATGGTCAAATGAGATAATGCATGTGAAAGTACTCTGTAAAGTACAAAGTGTTATGCAAATGTAAGTCAGGGTTGCCTGGTGGTATTTCGAGTGCCCGTGGGTGGGGTTGGTTGCCCAGCCTTCAGCATTGTCTTATGGTCTGCTCTGCTCTGCTCAGAGCAGTCTCCCAGGAGCAAACCAAGGAGAGTTGTTGAGTAATTGAGCAGGACACTGCAAATCTGAGAAATCCTGGAATCAACCTGTTAGGTCCTAAGGAAACTCAGAGTATCAGCTCCTTCAAGGATGGCCCCTTTTTAGGCCTGAAAAATATCAATGTTTCAATATATATATTTTGGGAAAGCTAAATAAAACAAAAACCTAACAAAGCTTTTTGAATTTTAACCTAAGTTTTCCTCACTTAAGGACACCTTGTTCTGTTGCACAATGACCTTGAAATTCAGGATCCTTAAAGATATCTGGGCATCTCAGACTCATCTGATTGTCACCATATGGCAAGGAGCTGCTCCGCCTAGATCTGTAAATGGAGTTAAATGCCAGAGACATTAACATAGATTAAAGGCGGGGCCGGGCGCGGTGGCTCAAGCCTGTAATCCCAGCACTTTGGGAGGCCGAGACGGGCGGATCACGAAGTCAGGAGATCGAGACCATCCTGGCTAACACGGGGTGAAACCCCGTCTCTACTAAAAATACAAAAACTAGCTGGGCGAGGTGGCGGGCGCATGTAGTCCCAGCTACTCCGGAGGCTGAGGCAGGAGAATGGCGTAAACCCGGGAGGCAGAGCTTGCAGTGAGCTGAGATCCGGCCACTGCACTCCAGTCCGGGCAACAGAGCGAGACTCCGCCTCAAAAAAAAAAAAAAAAATAGATTAAAGGCACAGTCTAAATCTTAGTCCCTGCTTTGTCCCTATAGTTTCTTGCCTCCTCTTTTTACCCTTTTACTTCCTTAAAAACTGTCTTAATTTCCTCACCATCGCCTTCCCATATGCCCTTAGGTCTCCAGATCCTGGGGATGCAAATCCTTAGCTACTTCTCTCTTCCAAATGCATTTCACCCTTTCCTCATATTCAGTGCCCAGTTACTGTTTTGTGTTTATCGGTAGTCGCCAGTCAGTGTCAATGTTTGTTCTTATATGCTTTGATTTAAATGAAGGAAATGGCACCAATGTAGTGTGTACAGCAGAGAAGTAGAGACTGTAGGGAACAGATAGAAAATAGACACGACCTTTTAATTACTCTTGAAGGATTCCTATTTAAAAGGCAATGCAGGGATGTGCACGGTGACTCATGCCTGTAATCCCAGAACTTTGGGCGGCCGAGGTGGGAGGATCGCTTGAGCCCAGGAGTTCAAGACCGGCCTGGGCAACATAGCAGGACCTCATCTCTACAAAATGTAATAATAATAAAAAAGAATTAGCCAGGCATGGTGATGTGTGCCTGTAGTCCCAAATACTTAAGAGGCTCAAGTGAGAAGGTTACTTGAGCTCAGGAAGTCAAGTCTGCAGTGAGCCATGATTATACCACTGCACTCCAGCCTAGGCAACAGAGTGAGACCTTGTCTCCAAAAATAAAAAATAAATAAAATAAAAAGGCAATGCAGGCCTATGGTAGGTATTAATAACTTTAAAACCTTGAATCATAATGATAAATAACCAGGGTGATAATTTGTAACCCCTTCTTGCTACTTCCTAGCTGTGGGACATTAACTAGGTTTTTTTTTTTTTTTTTGAGACGGAGTCTTGCTCTGTCGCCCACGCTGGAGTGCAGTGGCACGATCTCTGCTCGCTGCAAGCTCTGCCCCCCGGGTTCACGCCATTCTCCTGCCTCAGCCTCCCGTGTAGCTGGGACTACAGGCGCCCGCCACCACGCCTGGCTAATTTTTTTTTTTTTTTGTATTTTTAGTAGAGAAAGGGTTTCACCGTGTTAGCCAGGATGGTCTCGATCTCCTGACCTCGTGATCCGCCCGTCTCGGCCTCCCAAAGTTAACTAGTTATTTTTACCTCTCTTGAGTCTGTTTCTTCATGTGTGAAACAGAAAACATCTATCATGCAGAATTGTAGTAAATATTGAGAACCATATCTGTAACGTGGCCTGGTCCACACCTGGCACATGGTAGATGGCTCAGGATATGGTGGCATTTATTGTATTCTCATTTAGCATGCAGGCCAGCTCTGGAAACCCTCAATACCCAGGTGGAGGACGTGCTTTTTATTTTGACAACCGTCAGGGTGAGAGGCAGTGGTAGCTGGTGGAAAGGGCAGGGTTTATCTCAGAAGACTGGAACTCAAGTCCCAGCACTGTCACTCATAAAATGGGTGACTTTATGCAAGTCATACCACCTTTCTCTCTGTTTCCTCACCTATAAAATAATGCAAATAATACCCATCTCTCAGAGTTGTGAGGCTCAGCTGAGGCAACGTGTGAGGAGAGAGTAATCATTCATAAAACGCTAATAACTATGGGTTATTAGTACTTCAGCACCAGGCTGAGGGTTTCAGGTGCCTACGTGACAGCTGTCAGGCAGCCTAACTATTCGGGACCCACACGTTAACCAGACATCAGTGGTGTGAACTCAGTTCAGAACCTTGTTCTCCTCAAAGGATATTAATACTCTTTTCTTATCTTGAGTGCCATCTCTGCATTCTTTCTCTGCTGGGAGGGGTGGGGATAGGACATTAGCAAGCTCTCATTCTGCAAAGAGCAAACTGAGGCTCAGAAAGAATCAGGGCCGTCCCAGAGCCAAGCAGCCTGGGGTTGAATCTCAGGTCTACTGCTTACTCGCTGTGTAAACTTGGACAAGTGATCTTACGTCCTTGCCTCCGTTTCTTCGTGTGCCAGACGGCACCTATCTCACAGGGTTAATATATGTAAAGGCTCTCTTGAAACAGTGTCTGGTGCACAGGAAGTGCTCCAAGCATGTTAGCAAAAAGTGAAGCCGGGGGGTGGCTAAACCTTGAATGTAGTTCGTTTCTTCTGGTTAGATGCTGCACTTCTTCCAACAATCCCAAGTATTTTTCCTGGTCTCCCCCATCTTCCAATAAGTAACAACACTGTGAGTTTCAGTGTTGTATTTTGGCTATTTCTGTAGGACAGTGATTCAACATATCAATTCATGACTTAGGATGTTCTGAAGCACATTCTTTTTTTTTTTTTTTTTTTTTTTTTTGTTTATGGAGACAGAATCTCGCTCTATCCCCCAGGCTAGAGTGCAGTGGTGAGATCTTGGCTCACTGCAACCTCCACCTCCCAGGTTCAAGCTATTCTTATGCCTCAGACTCCTGAGTAGCTAGGATTACAGGCACCCGCCACCACACCGAGCTAATTTTTGTATTTTTAGTAAAGACGGGGTTTTGACATGTTGGCCAGGCTGGTCTTGAACTCCTGACCTCAGGTAATTTGCCTGCCTCAGCCTCCCAGAGTGCTGGGATTACAGGCATGAGCCACTGTGCCTGACCCCTTGAAGCACATTCCTATTTAGCTCTTGACTACTGAATAGAGATCAGTTTCCTCTGGATAGTAAGAGATTCCTCACTCCCGGTGCAGTTCTCACTTTCAGAGCAACTCTCCAGGTCCTCCTGCAGACTTCTCTCTAACACCTCCGTAAACTCTAAGATTGTCTTGAGGGTTCTGGGGTTGGGGGAGTGCACTTAAAACCTAGGATTGAAAGGAAGCTTGGAAGGCCACTAATATAGTTTGGATGTTGTTCCTGCCCACATCTCATGTTGAAATGTAATATTGGAGGTGGGGCCTGGTGGGAGATGCTTGGATCATGGGGGTAGGTTTCTCATGAATGGTTTAGTACCCTCCTCTTGGTACTGTCCCCATGATAGTGAATTCTCATGAGATCGGTCCTTTAAAAGTGTGTGGCACTTCCACCCTCTCCCTCTTGCTCCTGCTTTCACCATGTGACGTGCCTGCTTTTTCACCTTCTACCATGATTGTAAGCTTCCTGAGGGCTTCCCAGAAGCAAATGCTACTGTGTTTCCTATTCAGCCTGCAGAACCTTGAACCAATTAAATTTCTTTTCTTTATAAATTATATTTTCTTTATAGCAATGCAAGAATGGACTAACACAACCACCAACGAGGACCCCATGCTTGAGGGAAACCAAGTCCAGTCTCACCAGCACAGTGATGAGCTACAGTGGACAGCCAGCCACTCTTTGAGTGGTGTTTAGAGTTAAGGGACAAAAAATCATGGTCCCGGTCTAGAATAGCCAAGGATGAACCAGAACAAAGTCGGGGGGGGGGGGGGGGGGGAACAGTGCTTAAATCTAGCAAGAGAAATAAGAATAATTCATCACTGTTACAGTGCTTCACAGTTTTCTAAGCATTTTTATGTATTTAATTAAACATCATCTAATCCTAACCACAAGCAAAGAAGGGGTGAGGAAACGTTCAGAATAATTTCTGTCTGATTTCAAAAGACTTTGTTCAGTTACTTTTACCCTACATGGTGATGTGATTTTTTTTTTTTTTTTGTACGAGACTGTTCATTGCAGAGAATTATAAGTAACTGAAGGACAGTTTCTATGGTGAAAAGCGTATTTTACAATAAGACTATGGTCAGTGGATCTCTATTTTATGTCAGCATACGCTGTTTGCCACAATTCCGTCATGCACTGGAATGAGGCTATTATCCAGGCTTGTGGGTCTGATGGGACAAAGTCACTCATTGAGAAAAATTGTCTGAGGAAGGCTGAGGTCGTGGCTAACCAGTAATTCTCAGATGGGCCTTATATTATTTTATTGTGTAAGTATTGAGGAAGTTCCCCAAGTTGCTTCTTCGTGCCTATTGGGTATGTCTGAAAATATGCAAAAAAAAAAAAAAAAAAAAGGCCAAGAATTTAACAGACAAGAATGACGTGATAGAAATATGTGCCAGTAAGCAAGGTAAGAGCCTGACCCACATTTTCTTCCCAGTTTGTGTCTTTCTTTTTCTTTGGGTCCACTGGCCCTTTTCCAGCCCTCCTCCCAGGAAGCTGCTGGCAGCTCTCTGTGTCCCTCTGGGAAGCTAAGACAGGGCTCCACTGCTCCTTCTTCCCTTACCTGGCTCATTCCTATAGCGCTGCATGGGAATGGTCAGTGTCTGTGAGCCATGCGGTTGCGTGCATGGCAGCTCATCAAAGAATCAAACTGTAGTGTAACTACCCAGCCAGATAATTCCATTGTTCCTAGAGAGTTTGATGGGGCCCAGAAGAAGTAGCCGCCGGGTATATTCAGTTGGCTCTGACGTCGACAAATGCTGTTAGAGTTTGAAGTCATGGCGTTGTCCGAGTCAGCTCACTGGGTCTGCCTGAGTCTTGCAGTACCTCCTCCCTGCCCTTGTGTTTATTTCCTAGCCCCAGTCCCCAAACCCCACTCACAGACTTGTGTCCAGTTTCCAGAACTAAAGAGGACCAACTTCCCTCCTGACTTCTCAGACTCATGATTCTTCAGACATGACAAGTCCAGATCGAGACTGCAATCCCCAAGGAAGGCCAGCTGTCTTGCTCAGCAGAGACAATACAGCTAAAAGCTCTTTCTCACTTTAGGCAATTCATGCACTTGGTTAGACATTTATAGACTTCAATTGCTCATCCAAAAAATCTGGGTCATTCTTTACATAGCGCTTCACACTTCGGAAGGAAAGCCATGCCCGGGGAGGAGCGTTTCTGTTGATGTCTGGTTTGGCTGAGGCAGTGGAGAGTGCTTCTGCTATGGGAAGAGGGAGAGATGGGCCAGCGCAGGCACTGTGGGCTCTTAGGGGACCTGGCATTTTCACCCCCTGGCCACTGGCTCCCAGACTCTCTGAGTTCCAATTGTCCTGACTAAATGGTGCCAATAATAGCTGCCTTGTGTTGATGTCATGAAAAGTGGTGGGTTTAAGGGTTAGGCACTCTAAGGACATTTTAAGAGTATGTACTGTAATTCCAGTGAGAAGGGCTGGGTGGGTCTGTGGGGGTGTAGGGCTCCCTGGGGAGGAAGAAGGAGTAGAGGTGTGGTTGAGGGGGCTAGCCATGTAACATGGATGGCCAAAATGGTAGAGCTCTTCCCAGTATATTCCTACCTACCTCCTAAGCCCCAAGGAGAAGGACATGCCAAAGAAAGAGCCTTGGGCTGGGAGTGAGAGGGCCCTTCTTGTGGAGGTGCCTCTACTCACAGTGGCTGAGGCACGTTGCCTCGGTTTTCTCATTTTTAAATTTGAGCCCATGGTCCTGCTGCTGCATTAAGCTGTTGTACAATGCAAATGTTCAACACAGGTGAAGCTGTTTGTTGAACCCAAGTGCCACAGAAATGTACCATACTAGTATCAGGTGTTCTCACCCAGAGAGAACAGTGTGGTTCTTCAGCCACTCGCTTGCTTCAGGGATGGTTTGTGTGGGTATGTGCCCATTTTGTACAGGTCTGTTCGTGTGTACCTAGATGCTGTGCAACTTGAAAGGCCTGCTCCTCCTTCCTGCTCCACTACTCTGGCCCCAGCAGGACAGTGAATTTCAATAGAATAGAGGGAGGAAGCACGGGTTCTTTTCCTTCAAGTCTTTTTCCACGTTGGCTTCTCTGCAGCAGGAGTTGAGGGGAGGCTTGGTTAGAACAAATCACCTTTGTCTGGGGGTTGGTTAACCAGATTTTTCCCTCTTTTGTGTCTGTGGCCTTGGTTGTTGCACCAGCTGTCATCACTGCCCCAGCGGTTGAGTGGGAGAGAATAGATGAGCCTGGCCAGCCCCTCTCCTGCTTTGGTAAGACTCCGCTTAAAGGCCTGTTGTAGAAGTTTGAAATTGCAGGTTAGGGTTAATTTAAAGCTTGTGTATTGTCCATGTTATGGTATCCCCCAGCCATTACAAGTAAATAATTAAAAGCTAATTGTAACCAAGATATTCAGAGCTCCATAAATTCCTGGACAGCATAATATGACAAGAAATAGACACTAGTCTAACTATATGGCAGGCTCTTCTACGTGGGCCAGGGTATGACACACCAGGTTATCCCAGAAAGAAGAAGAACAGGACAAGCTTTACAAGGAACTGAGCTTCCCTTCTCCCAAATTCTCACCTTATCTTGACATTTTTATTCTTGGTTTAGGGCACCAACCACTTCAAGAAACTGCTGTTGCAATGTGGATTTCTCTGAGAGGATTCATCCTTGAAGTCCTTGTCTCCTGCAGAGAAATTTGTTGATCTGGGCTAACTGTCCAGTCATTGGGCAAGGCCCAGAGGGCATGAGATTAGGAGTGAGATGAGGAGTGGAATGGGTTCAGGAACACGTGGAGAGCAAGGAGCCCAGACAGGAAGGAATACAGAAGGAAGCCCAGCGAGCACCAGCCCTCTTGACGAGGCTTGCAGCTGCGGTGTGTGCATGCTGGAGCTGGCCCACACCTGTCCTGAAAGCTGACTGCAAGCATCTCTTCCTAGCCACATGTTCAGTGACTTCATGTTGGTAGCTTGAAACTGGCCACAGTGGAAGTATTTACACCACGCAGATATGTGAACACTACAAACCAGGCTTCCTCCCGCTTCTCTCCCAGGAGAGCTTTTCATTAAACTCTTACAAGCATGCTGCTGGTGGCAACCATAATGGATTCTCCAACTTTCCCTTGAAGCGGGACTTAATCCTTAGCAGATCACTTGCTTTCTCCTGATTGTTCTCCTCCCCTGAGTCCTGAGGGGCTGGGGACTAACAGAGACCAAAGTGGCCTTGGTGATATGTGTGAAATGGCTCAGGTCGTAGAAGGTACACAAGTTCAAAGTTTGTATCACCACATTCTTTTATCACATGCACTTCCTGCCTAAGTTGCTGCTGTCAGTTCTAAAACACTAAACAAACAACGACCAGTAAACAAACTACTGAGCTTATTTTCAGCTTGCCAATTTTTATACACTCTCCAAACGGGATTTAATGAATGTGATAGTCTTGCTGACAAGTAGGTTTTATTTCTTTGGAATATTTATCACATATTTATTTATTTAGAATTCTGGGTATATACCTACCAGGTTCAACCTAGACCCAGCCTATCCATGTTTCTGGAGATACTGACCTCCATTATCAACCTCAGCCTTACCACAGGCTCTGCTCTAACCTTGCCCCCAGGTTTTCTGATCCTGGCTTTCCCATTGCCACCCTCTGGCCTCTGGTTGTGGCACACCTGTTATTTCGTGTTAGGCCCTCAATGCTGACAGCTTGCCTATCCTTCATATACCGATCTGTCTCTGGTACACTCAAAATCCCTTCACACATCAAGAGATTTCCTTGGAAACCAAAACAAAGGAGAAGAAGTGACTGTTCTGGAGCTGCTGTCTGGTGCTGGACATTTGTTTTCATGTTTCATGTTCATCTTGCAGCGAGGCATTTCCATCTCATCCCCCAGACAAGCCTTCACTGTGGGAAAGCTGGCCATCGCCTCTTATCAGCAGGGAGCAGGGTCTGCATTGCCACCCTTTGCCAGTTTTCTCTCCCGAGACTCTCATCATCCGGGAGCAGGTCTTCTCTCTCAGAGACAAGCAGCTTATTTCAGGCAATGACAGCAGTTTTCATATGGTTCTTCAGATCTCCTTTAGTACCTAGGACAGTGCTTTCCATAGGGTGGATTCATTATCAATGTTGGTTAGTGGTGTCAACAAGTTATTTCTAATTGAAGTAGAATGAACAGTTGTTATACAGAATAGTTAGGAAGCCGTATCCTCATTGGAGGGGTCCAAGTAGAGGCTAGACAACCACTTACCTGTGATGGTTTTAGGAGGGAATAATGCATTTGGATAGAAAGAAAAGGTAGAAGATGGCTAGTCTTTTCCACCCTGATTGTGATCTCATAAACGATGGGATGCCAGCACTGAGTCTAATGGTGGAAAATAGGCTGTTGGCCCAGAGACAAATGACTCTCCAGAATCCACTTGGTTTTTCTGTTTTCTTGAGCAAGTAGTCTGCAGGTTGGGTGAGTCTTTAATTAATAGGCTTCTTTAGCAGCGTACATTACTCCCCTAGTCAAATGGCAGAGTATGTAAGATCAACATTGTGTACCCCACTGAGGCTTCAACCCTTTAAAGTCTTTTCCTGTAAGTGTAAGGAGAAGCAGATGGTAATGAAAAAATATGCACATTTTATTATGCATTGCACATTTTACTTATTAGAATTTTTAGTATGACACCCTGCATTTTAAAAAGCCTAAAGATGAAAACAAAATGGAATTATTCATTGAAATATTTAAATCAGCTTGCAGCAATTATCTCAAAATATGAAAATATAATCTAGCAGCCTGGAAGGTAGATCTTCCTTGACCACCCACTTTGAAAATCTTGTCTTTCAAAGGGAGCCTCTTCCTCTGCATACTGTACGGAATGAGGGCAGGAAGGGACACATCCCTCATGAGATTGTATAGAGGCTGGAGCTTGTGTGTGGGAGAGCTGGTGGTGGGAATGAGGGCAGGTGACTACAATGAACCATTCTCTCGTTGAAAAGTAGAACCAGGACTGGAGAGGAGTTACCTCGGAGTTCTGGACTGGGTGTAGAGAGAGAGTGTTTCTGTCTGCTGCTTCCCTAACCACATCTTTGCCTCCCATTGCCGAGTGAGTCATCCTCTCCCGGCCTTACCATTTGCCAGCACTGACTCCCACAGACACCATGTGAGGATTAACAAGCCGCATTGTGGGAACATCACTGAAACTCTGTGGAAGAAGCGGTGCAAGGTAAAAGTGAAGTGTGAATATGATTGTGAATCTTAAGCACAGAACCCTGAGTTCTTAAAGGCAATTTTTAAGATTAGTATCAATCAACCAAAGCTCACAAGTTTTTCAGAAATCACCAGAGTACAAAAGCTATTTCACGAAATGTGCAGCAGCTGTGACCTTAGTGAGATTTCTTAGACTTGTAGCCATAAGGACTGGAAGAGTTCGTAAAGCTCAGCTCCCACTTTATTCTTGAATTCCTTATCCTGACAAATGGTGATTCAGCATGCAGCCAGGTATAGTGGAAAGAGAAGGGGCTCTGGAATCAGAAAGACCTTGGGCCAGGTCCCAGCTCCTCCACCCATTGTCTCTTTGACCTAGAACAAATTACCTAATCTCTCTATGCTTTGATTTCCTCAGCTGTGAGTTGTGAACAATGCCAACATTGCAGGGTGGCTGTTGAGAATTAGAACATGGTTAAAGTGTTTAGCACAGCTCCTGGTATTTAGTAGGGCTTCAATAAATGATAGCTGCGATGCTAATTACAATAATTTTTATTAAGTGTTGTTCTTCAGGCTCTTTTTGAATATCTCTGTGATGGCAATGCTTCCATCATTAGAGAGTACTAATGGTTAGAATTTTCTGCCACACGTTGTGCCCAATCGTATTTCCTGTAATTTCTATCCATCTACTCTGGTGCTGCCTTTTGTGGCCCCACAGAACAAGTCTAAACATACTCCCACGAAGAACACTTCAGATATTTGAAGACAATGTTAATCTGTTCCCCAAGTTTTCTTCATGGTAAACTGTTTAGTTCCTGGAATCCTTCCATAGGTGACTTAGTTTTGATCTCAACAAGGACACGTCTAAGTCCCTTTTCCTCATATATGAGCATCTATGGGAAGATGCTAGCCAGCCATAAAGGAAAGTTGAGATGGTAAGTTTTAGATGCTATCCATACTGAATAAGCTGGCTTTTGTTCCATGGTTCATGTGAACATTCTAATGCATACCCTACAAGTATATTTCACAGTTTCTTCTTTTCACTGGAGTTTCACCATAGTGTTCAGGAATATGAACACTGTTACCTGTGAGGAAGGGTACATTGTAAAGACTGTATGGTCAAATGCTGCATTGAAAAGTCACCCCTTGTAACTGTGGTAGGTTTGATTGCATTATTGCCCCCTGACTTTTTACCTTCTCTATGTTAGTGATGTGTTCCATGTGACTTTGAAGTTCCTGCCCTATGACTTTATATTCAGTAGTGTGACTTGCTTTGGCCAACAGAATGAGTCAGAATAAACAGTATGCCAGCTCCAAACCTAGGCTTCAGAGGCCTTGAGTATTTCCAGTTTTATTCTTCAGTGTTCTGCCATCATCATGAGATAACCTACCCCCACTAGCCTACTGGCCTAAGGAAGCTGGGAAGCATGTAGGCTAGGGCCCTTAGCAGCACCCAGCCTGCACTAGCTGAATCTGAACAACTCACAGAAGCTTGAGCAAAAGTCAGTGATTACTGCTTTAAGGCACTGAGTTTTGGGGTGGTTGGTTATGCAGAATTTTTGTGGCAAGAAATAATTATTATGGAAATTATGTGGGGTCAAAAAACATAAAGTAATACCCTACCTGGACAGAGTACAAGTTTAGAAGAATTAATGAAAGATTTACAAAACTATAACCAAGCTAGATGAACACTTTATAAAAATGATTTACCAAATTGTAACTTTGAATTTCTTTTGCAAACTGTGACCAAGAAGAAAATAAAGGTGTATATTTCATGAATGAAATAGGTAATGACAAAAGCAAACTCAATTTCTAAATATATGTAAAAAGTTAAGATGTTTCCTGTTTGACATAGTTCACTCATTTACTCAAGAAACGTTGAATGAGTCATGTGTCAGTACCATTCTAGGCCCTGGAAATATAGTTGTGGAAAAAATGGACAAGGCCCACGTCTCATGAAGCTTGTATTCTACTGGAGATTTAGAAAATAAAAAATTAAATAAATTAAGCACATAACTTCAGATAATGATAAGTGCTATGAGAAAACTCAGGCAGGGTAAGGAATACCTTAGGTAGTTTAGAGAAGACTTCTCTGAGGATGTGACATTAAAACTAAGACCAAAATGACATCAATCATTCAAGGGAAGAAAGACTACATTGAAGAGACTAGCAAATGCAAAGAGCCTGAGGTAGGAATAAGCTGGGAGTGTTCGAGGCATAATTAGACGTGTGGAGAGGAGTACTGTGGTATGAAGTGAAGTGGATGATATTTAAAGAGGCCAGGACACGTAGCGCTCTTTTGGCCACAGTAAGGAGTCTGTTTTATTCCAAGTGGAATGGAATCCACTGAAGTATACTAAGTACACGACTTGCTTTATGGGTTTTAGAAGCTCAGTCCTGACTGCTGTATAGGGAATAGATTGTAGGTGGACAAGAGCGGAAGCAAGGAGTTCGATGAAGTCATTGCATCATGGTGGCTACAACTAGGGTGAGGCCAAGGATGGAGAGAAATGAGCAGGTTTGAGATATATATAGGAGGTAGAATCAAGACTTCCTGATGGATTGGATGTGAAGGAACATGAGCAATGAAGGATAATGCCTAGGTTTGTAGTTGGGGTAACTGAGAGGATGGTTGGTGGTGCCATTTCTGGAGATGAGGAAGATGCGAAGAACAGTGAACTCGGAGGAGAGAGAGGTCAGGAATTTTGTTTGAATGAGTTAAGTTTGAACTTAGACATTGAATGGGATTTGCCAGGTAGGCTGCCGGACATACTAACTGGGTAGTGAAGGCTGAAGATACCAGTTGGGTAGTCATCAGCATATAGAGGGTATTTTAGCCAAGGGACTAAATGAATTCATCTAGAATAAAGAAGTGAAAGTTTTATTTTTAATTTAAGGAGTTTTAAATTTTAAAAACTGTCAATAAATAAAAGCAGCAGCAGGAGGACTCAGCCACAGAGCATGCTGACATTTAAAAGCTCAGCAGAAAAAGAGGAGACATAAGAAGAGCCTGAGAGAGAGGCTGGGAGAGTGTGATGTTATGGAAGCCAAGAGAATAAAGTGTTCCAGGAAAGAGAGTCATCAACTTGGGTTGTGTTGGGTTGAATGCTACAGAGTCATAAAGTAAGATAAGGACCAAGGAGTAACTATTGGATTTGGCAGTGTGGAGCTGATTGGTAACTTTGAAAATAAAAGATTTAGTGGAATAATGGACACAGAAGTCCAATGGAATGATTGAAAAGTGAATGGGAGAAAAGAAGCTGATAACAGTGAGGTTTTGCTAAAAATGGGAATGGAGAAATAGGTAGCTAGAGAGGATGAGAGTTTAAGGTTCTGTTTTGTTTTATTTGGTTTTGAATTGGAGATGCAGAGTCATATTTAAATGACTGTGGAAATAAACCCACAGAGAGAAAAGTTGATGCTGTGGGAGAGAAAATGGACAAATGCAGGATCAATGTCCTTGAGAAAGGGGGAGACCCAGACCACAGTGAAGTGTTGGCTTCCATGCTAACAGAGGAGGGCAGGGGGTAAGGGCAACAGACTGCCAGTGAAATGGTGAATTTGGGGATGGGAAGACGAAAGACACTGTCAGTTTACATATATGTATATATATTTTGTTGTTTAATTTTAATACATACGCTTTTTAATTATTGAGATGGCCTCATGCTCTGTCACCCAGGCTGGAGTGCAGTGGTGTTATCATAGCTCACTGCACCCTCAAACTCCTGACCTCAAGCGATCCTCCCACCTTGACCTCCCAAAGCACTGGGATTACAAGCATAAGCCACTGTGCCCAGCCACTTATATTTTCTCAAGAGATATGACTTCAGGTCATCATTTGAGGAGCCAAGACTTCTGAATCCTGAGCCCAAAAGCACTGTCCTTCATTTGCCATTTGGTACACCTGAAGCAGAATGAACATGATAACCCCTTTAACCTCATGTATTTTAACGAGTTACAAAGATGACAAAATTCATGTATATTCTTTCATTTGATACTCTTGCCCTGAATAACCGAAGTTCCCAGTCTAGAACAGAATTCAGTTTGTATAAATGAAGACACTGTAATGAAGGGACTACTTACGGAGATGAGAGTGGAATTAAGAGATGTACCCAGAAACTATCAACAGTCAGAAGTCATCATCACCCTTGGGGCCAGTAGGTCAAAGAAGATTAATAGTATTAGATCCAACGAGAGCTGGTGCCATGAAGGGAGGACCAACTAGCGTGATCATTCATTGAAGAGATATGTAGTCGCTGTCAGGGGAGTGGTGTCAATGCAGAGAGAGAATGAAAAACAAATATGCTGACTTCCCTCCACTCCCAGTTCTTGCTGGTGCTTCCCAATGGCTAACCCAACTGGAAGCTAGCTGGCAAGTGAGTGGGCTGTCATGGTGAAAGAATCGACCTGGCAATGAATAACCAGCACAGCTCCTAACACTTCATGCCATAAATGTTGAAAAGATTTTGAAAACCACGCGAAGGGGAATCTTTTTACCCAATGCCAGCGTATAAATGCATCTGATTATTTGGTGCCAGCTGGGATTTGGAAAGCCTGGCTAACCATGTTCTTTAATACAAATCATCATGAGTACTTGTAACCCACTGGCAACCTTAAAATGTAATGTTTGCCCATAGTCTTTTATTTCCATCCAGAGGCATATTAACCATAAAACTGGAGAAGCGTGTATTTCAGGGCCCCTCACTTGCATGAGCCCCTTCCCAGGCCAGGGGAGGACCCTAGAAGTGCATTCATATGGTCATTTGTTTTTGTAAAATTTGTAAAGGTAAGATATTTTAACTGCAATCTGTTAAAAACCAACTTTTCTCACTTTGACCTTAGAGAAGTCTCTCCCTGCCCCCACCCGACCAGTTATATGAACTTAGGCCCCACAGAACCTGATCTGCTTCTGCTTTCAGTGAGACTCAAGTGTGCTCATGCGGATTTTATCCCTTTCCCGATTTCACCACTGTGGAGAGGGAAAGGGGTAATTAATGAGCATCACAAGGGACATTCTGCAAGGGGAGAATGTAGTGGGAGGATGAGAAAAACAGAGGGGGGCGGGGCGGTGCTGGGGACAAGGGAAGAAAATCACTGCCTGAAGGATTGCACCTGAGTCACGGAGGGTGCGCAGGTGTCTACCAGGTGACTAATTTCCTTCCAGGGCCTAACGCAGGTGCTGCTGTTTATATTTTCAGATGCGGATGGAAACCTGTGTCGAAGGAACCACCTGTTGCAAGTCGTGCTGACCATGCATCGGATTATCATCTCCTCTGCAGAACTGCTCCGAAAAGTTGTCACCCTATATCCTTTAATGTAGAGGCTGGCAATCCCAAAATGGGATCCGCCCGAAATGTAGCTTGAAATTCGAAGCATGCTTTCGTTTTTATGGTTTAAAATAACCCTGAGTGGCAAATGGTTCATATGTTCTTTCAGGGGTATGGGTGCATGTGTTGGGGGTGTGTTCGCGTAACCTCTGTTGGGTGGGGCAATGTTATTGATGCTGATTGCTCTGGGGGGGTGGTCAAAGAAATCAGTATGCAAGCACAATCTTCAGTCTCTTAATAGTAAAAAATACTGTTTCTGTAGAGTGTCCAAAATAGACATTCGTCCTGTGCAGATTGACACAAGTGCAAGCATGACTCAAAGATACATTTCTTTCTGGCTTTCCTGTCCAATACTTCAACTTTCTCCACGTTCTGAAGAAAGATTCCCAGTGCCACAGCGTCTGGAGAATCTGCTGGTGCCTTATTGCTTCAGGCAGGAGGACTGACTGTGCCAAGAAAAACCTGCTGGATTTTAACCTTATGATGGGGTATGAATCAAGTAGGGTGGAGAAGGCTTCTGCTTTCTTCTTCTCGCTGATGACACTGTGAGCAGCAGCCCCCACAGAAGAAGAGTTGTAGGCGGAGTGAGACCGTTTAGCACCCGAGGCTCAGGTCCTTGGTACTGTGTCATGACTTGTAGCTGCTGTAACACTTTTCCACTCTCCTAACTCCCCACGTTTCATCTTACAGCACACAGAAAAGACAAAAACCATCAGGACTGAATCCCTTCTCTATGCCTATTCATGAATCTTTACCTCCCATCTCAAAGGAGGTGTTCTTCAGTGGCACACAAAGTCGGGGAGCATTGGGAGAAGTGCACATAAATAAGAGGTGCAGGTCATAAGTGGGTGCCTCTTCTGCAGAGAATTTTAAACTCTCATGAAACCAACTCAATGTCTACTTTTTATTAACTTCATGTACCAGTGATTATAAACAATATCAGTGATTAAATATTCCTCCCTAAAAACTTGTTTGTTGGCCTAGGGACTAAATTGTACCTGGGGTGGCTGGGCACAGTAAGTCACCTGTAATCGCAGCACTTTGGGAGGCCAAAGCGGGCAGATCACTTGAGGTCAGGAGTTCGAGACCAGCCTGGCCAACATGGTGAAACCCCATCTCTACTAAAAATATGAAAATTAGCCGGGTGTGGTGACACATGCCTGTAATTCCAGCTACTCATGAGGCTGAGGCAGGAGAATCACTTGAACCTGGGAAGTGGAGGTTGCAGTGAGCTGAGATTGCACCACTGCACTCCAGCCTGGGCAATGAAGTGAGGCTCTGTCTCAAAAAAAAACAAAAACAAAAAAAACCCAAAATTGTACCTTGGAGTTCCTGCCCTTAGTGCACCCCTGGGTGCCTACACAGTGGGGCAGACCCCCGTCTCCCCTTCCCATGGTCCCTCATACTTCTTATAGAATCTTACTCCACCAGCTATCGCCTCTCCTCTACTTTCAAACTCTACCTCTTCAATGGTACCTGCCCCTTAGCCTAAAACACATTCAAGTCTCCTCATCTAAGAATCAGCTCTTAACCCTACCTCCCCTTCATTTCATTGTTAGGGTTAAAAATTTGATGTGAAAGCATCTTAAAATAGTCTACACTCACTGTCTCCAATCTCTTTAGTCCTCCTCACTTCGTAACTGTGTTAAGTTGGCCCCCAGTATTTGAACTTTCCTCTGATGTCACCAGTAACCTCCTAACTGCAAAGCCCAATGGCTTTTTCTCGTCCTTGTTTCCATTGACCCCCAGAAGCACTGGGCATGACTGACAGCCCCGTTCTCCTCCCAGCTATCCCTCCAGGGCTCCTAGAACTACACCCTCCTGGCTTTCCTACCTCTTGGGTTGTGCCTTCTGCAGCTTTTCACCTACAGGCTTCTTTGAGCTCTGCTTACATATAGGTATAATGTCCTAGTTTTCCTTTACTCAGCTTCCTTTCTGTGGGTGATTTCTCACCAGAATTTCTACCACAGTTTCCACCATTCTTCTGTGCTGATGGTGACTTTCAAGTCTGCATTTCTCTAACTTAAACCTTTCCTTTTTTTTTTTTTTGGAAATTGGTGCGGGGAGAGGGGTCTCACTCTATTGCCTGGTCTGGTCTCAAACTCCTGGCATCAAGTCATCCTCCCACCTCAGCCTCCCAAAGTGCTGGGATTACAGGCATGAGCCACTGTGCCCAGCCATCTAACCTAAACCATTTTTCTTAGGTTTATACCAGTTTGTCCTGCTAACACTTAAGACTTTAATATATTCATTAGCTCACTGTCCCCACCCACAGCCACTACCTCATTAATTCTCCTTTGACACCGGTACAGCCTTGTTTTGCCTAACTAGGCCACATTCTGAGAAATACATCATTGGGCAACTTTGTCATTGTGTGAACACCATAGGGTGTACTTACACAAACCCAGTTGGCGTAGCCTGCTACACTTCTAGGCTAGATGGTACAGCCTGTTGCTCCTGGGCTACAAACCTGTACAGCAGGTTACTGTACTGCATACTATAGGTGGTTGTAGCACGATGGTAAGTATTTATGTATCTAAACATAGAAAAAGTATGGTATAAAAGATTAAAAAACGATATGTACGGGGGGCACTTACCATGAATGGAGCCTGCAGGACTGGAAGTTGCTCTGGGTAGTCAAGGGTGAGTGGTGAGTGACTGTGAAGGCCTAGGACATTACTGTACACAACTATAGATTTTATAAACACTATATACTTAGGCTATACTAAACTGATAAAAAATACTTTTCTTTCTTCAATAATAATTTAGCTTACTGTGACTTTATAAACTTAATTTTTTTTTTTTTTTTTTTTGAGATGGAGTCTCGCTCTGTCGCCCAGGCTGGAGTGCAGTGGCCGGATCTCAGCTCACTGCAAGCTCCGCCTCCCGGGTTTACGCCATTCTCCTGCCTCAGCCTCCCGAGTAGCTGGGACTACATATAAACTTAATTTTTAAAACTTTGACTCTACACACTACAGCTGTGCAAAAATATTTTCTTTATATTCTATAAGCTTTTTGTTTTAAAAATGTTTAATGTTTGTTTACTTCTTAAACTTTGTTGTCAAAATCTAAGACACAAATACAGTAGCTTAGGCCTATATTGGGTCAGGATTATGAAGACATGACGAGGCAACAGGAATTTTTCAGCTTCATTTTAATCTCATGGGACCACTGTCATATATGTGGTCCATCATGGACCAAAATGTTATGCAGCACATGAGTGTATTTTCATGGTCAGTTTCAGTTAATAGTGTTAGTATCTATTCTTGCCTAAACCAGTAACATCAGAAGCACTCTTGACTTTTCCCCTGCTTTCACCTCCCACAGTCTGTCACCTGATCCTGGGCCTTTGACTTCAGAAAGGACTTATCTGGTCTCTGCTCTCCATTCCTGTACCATGCCTTAGTTCATGTCTCCGCAGTCCCTCTCCCGGACCACTGTCCCATACCAGTCTTTGTATCTACGTGGTCCGCCTCGCCACCTCATGGTAGCTACCCTTGAAATTCTTTCCTGCAAAGCAAATTGGGCAGGCCATTGCTTCTGAGCCTCTGCAGACTACGGAGTTAATGTCAGCTCCTTAGCCTGCCAGGAAAAGGGCCTCCTCAGTCTGTCCCCAGCAAGTTTTTCCTGCTTCATTCCATAGCTCTCTGAGAAACCCTTTCCCTTCCTCATTGAACTTCTCAACATACTGGATGTAATAGGGCCTTTTATAATTCCTGTGCCTTGAAAGCCTTTCTACCCTTTTTTTTTTTTTTTTAGCAAGCTCTTTCAGTATCCTTCTGGGAAGCTTTTCCTGACTTTTCCAGCCCTTCTCCCCTTTTAAAAATACTTCCAGTGTTTTAAAGTAGTATTCGTGATTGAAAATCTATTTAATTCCTTTGATTTTCGTTTTGTATTGCTTAAGTCAAAGTTTATTTCTCCTGTCTCTGGCCTGGATGTAGTCTGTGCTGAAAAACCCACAGAGTGTGAAGTGTTCTTATTCTGTTAGCTAAATGCATCTGTCTACCTAAACTTCAGTCCGTAAGTTTTGCAATGTAATGCCTATGTACTCTGGTCTTTGTAGATGACCGTTTCAAGTAAACTGCAGAACTTTTGTGTCTAGCTGCTGTGATTTTAATCTGGTTAATAATATAAAAGATGGCAAGGGTACTGAAAAGTTGATTGAATTACAAATTAAGCAAGATATAAATATATTTTTGTATTTTAAAAGTACGTACACTGTAACTTACCTATTTGTTTGTCATCTCCCCTGCTAGACTCTGTTTTTCAAGGACAGGGAGCAAGGCTTATTTGTCTTATATCTAGAACTTAGTTTAGTGACTATTTCATGGTAGGACACTATAAATGTTGCATTACTATGGGTGCAAACATTGGGATACTTTTTATATTTACAAGAACTTTTACATGTGATAAAAATGTAACCTGGGGTAGGGGAAGGGATTCTGAGAGTATGAAATAATACTGCTGTAATGAAAGCCAGGTTAAACATTGAAGGCAAAATTATTTTCTTTCTTTACGCTTAGTTTCCCTGTTCTCTGACCTGGAAGTAATAAAATTTTTAGTTAAATGAGCTCAGATGGTCTCCTGATTTCCGTTGTTAAAAGAAGAGAGGGATAAATTTGAAAACATGCTTTGAATAGTTTAGATGCCTGAAAAATACAGTCAGAACTGTACTGGCACTTTATAGCCATAGTACTAGCTATGAAGAGAAGAAAAAGGTCTGGGGTCTGAGGATTCCAGCAAACATTGAAGTTTACCAAGATCAGCAGATGCCTGAGCCTCTTACTGTTTAGCCTACACGTGCTGGTGTTTGTTTCAGCTCCTGAATGAAGTGAGAAAGAGGGTGCCCTGCTCCCGTGGTGGGCAGCCTTTGCCATGGCATAGGGGCTCTAAGGACCTCTGAATGGCATTCTGAATGGTGCCCAGGCTCAGCACTCACATGTAGACTTACTGGATTTACAGCATTGATGCTGCGCCACAGTGTAGCCATCGTGGTCAGAATACAGTTTTGAAGGAAAGGATAAGGAGCCACTGGGAGAAGGTGAATGACACAGTAAAAGTCACCATGTCAATTTAATGTATCTACTTAGCTTTAAAACAGAAGTGTGGTTTTTGTGCCTTCCCCTTTAAAATGGAAGAATAAAAATTTCAACAAGTAGAACAAATGATAAAAATGTAGAATCTGAGAGGTATTTATCTATGTGCCTTATGCCTGAATCTCTCGGCACTGAAGTGATGCATTTTCTTAGTGATGTGGCATAAAGAAACATAAGGCCATCTCATTCTCACTTCTACCTTCCCACCCAAAGAAAGGCAGTCATAAAAACTCTACTTCATGAAGTCTGCCAGTTCCCTGCGCTTATTTTTATGTCAATTACCTTTGTTGATATGTAGGGTTTTGGTGCTGTGATCTAAAGGGCAGATTTTATGGGCAGTACATGTATTAAAATGTAATTTTTAAAACTAGAAGTCATTTTATTAAAATTACAAATTTTATAACCATAGTTATTGTTTAGAGTTTCAAGTTTAGCTTGCAAATCTTACTGTTTCCATAAGTCTAGCATGTTTCAGCAAGGATTTTTAAGGGACTTTGAAAAATGTTTCGTTAATTTCAATAATGTTAATTAAATATTTCCAATGGTTTTAAACTACAGTTCTGCATTTTATATCTTAGATAATTTTTAAGTGCTTCAGATATCTCCCTGAATTCTAAATAGTCTTTTTATAAACTCTAATAGATTAAATTTATAAACAGTAAAGCTATCATTATCTTAGATGTTCCAAAGCTATGCAGAAACTTAATAAGGTTTCAATTTAAAACCACAAGTCTAAAGAACTTAATTATATATTGCAAATTGAAGTTTCAAGGCTATCATTCTAATATGCTTTTAAACATTACAAGCATATATAATTTCAAAATGCACAGATTTCCTTTCTAACCAAAAAGATGAGTACTACGATTTTCATTCTCTTTTACTTTTATTTAACTCTAAATTTTCCAAAGGTTAAAATACGTACACCCACAGAAGGAAGACCAGTCCTGTCCCAGTTAATTAAAATTTTTGCTGGGTTGTTCACTGGATTCCTCTCATGGGCCCAGCTGGAATTCACTGAATCCTATATTGTAGTCATTATGCAGTTTTTAGAAGGAAAACAAGGCATGGCCTTTACGGGCACACAGCCCACACAGCCTGAGGCCTCAGTCTGTTGATGGGAAATGGCAGGACCTGCTCAGGCTCATCACGGTATTAGAGTTCTCATTTCTTTCACTCTTAAAATAAATGAATATTTTCTTCCATTTATCTTGAAAGATATGTGAACTTGATGAGATCTTGCTATTCTTTCATATTCTTGGAATGCTCAGAATGAAAAGGATCCTTAAGGTGATCTCCAGTTTCGTTTCAGATTCTTCACAGGGTTTGTCCGACTTGCCATTACAATCTGTGAGGTCAGTCTACTGACATCCTCTAGATGTGTATATTGTAACTTTCATATTGTTCTTCATTATCATGACTATCTGAATATGTGTTTCTTCCTCTTCAAATTCACTGCATATATGTGTATCAGTTAAAAGAAACATTTGAAAAGATAAATGGGGCTGCTGTTTTTTCTTTTTTTCCTGCTTCATTTGTCCTTCATAGGGGCTGCTTTTTGAGCACAGGCAAGGAGTCATTTGCCCCTTCTTCACTTCTTATAAGTTACCTGTCCTGGGACTTCTTTACACGATTAATTTCTCAGTTCTGCGGTACTGCTGCCTCCTTCCGTAAGCCAGGTTGACATGGGCTGGAGAGAAAATTACCATAATCGCCTTTCTAGGCGATAATATGCATACAGCTGGACACATCAAGTTGGTTTTTATCCTTTGGCCAGAAAGATAAAGCATCACATTTTCATTTTTTAGAAAAAATATTTTGGGAGGTAGTTTCAGCAGATACTTCCAAAGATGTAAAGTCGTTTGATTTCTGTGACAGAGGCCTCCATTGTCCTTAACCACAGCCCTACCTATAAGGATGCTTTGGCAAAGAATTCACCAGGACTTTGCCTGAAGATCTGCTATTTTGTAAGGTAATTTTTTTTTTTTTAAATGTATTTCAAGGTTTTGTGGAGCAAGGTGAAATGAAAGGTGGAGCAAGGGACTTTCCCTGTCTTTCCTGACTCTATAGAACACCTTTGGACAGACGGAAAAGAGTAGTCCTTCATAACTGAATTTTCTCTGATGTACCTGAGCTTAATTATTTTATACCAACCTTTTTTCAGTCTTTGGTATCAAATGACATAAAGGAGGGAACAGAGAAATAATTAAAGGTCTGTCATTTTCTTTACTTTTATTCTTAATTATACAAGTAATATAGCTTATTATAGAACATTTTTTAAAATGTAGAGAAGAATGTAACTATAATAATGATCACTCATATCCAGTTACCTATTTTGGTATATTTCCTTTGTCTTGTTTTCATGCCAATTTTTTGAGATGAAAATATATATGCGGCTTTATATCCTCTAGTTTTCACTTAACTTTATAGCATGAGAATCTTCTGTAGTCATTAAAGACTTTTTGTAAACATTCTTTTTAATAGCCATGTAATATTCGAATATGATAAAGCATAACCTATGAATAGATTGCCTCATTTGGGACATTTGGTTTATCTATAGTTCTGTCCTTTGTAATCATCTCTGACCCACATGATTGCGCCTGAATCTTTGTCATGGCTCCTTTGATTGTGATATGCCTTACCCTACCACAGCATTTGTGTGGAGGGACAGAAGGTTTTCAGTGGATAGGTTTCTTCCTTCCCTGCTCCCACCCCAGCTCCTTCAGTATACTAGTAGATGAATCAGACTTGGCCTTTTTCTGAGTTCTCTTTGTGGCAGTAGATTCCTTTGTGAACCCAACACATTGTGAGCCCTAGGTATCAGTTTTGGATTGTGTTTTTTAACCCCCTTCTTGTAGGTATTGGATAACAGAATTCTGGGTCATGTTTAAAATGGATGCCAGCTTGACAGACACTATGGAGGAGTTTCAGGAACTGGTGAAAGCTAAGGGTGAGGAGTTACACTGCCGCCTGATTGACACAACTCAAATGTGAGTGTCAGGGTCTTGACTCATCTTTCGAAACCACCTCCTTCCTGTAATATAATCCCAGTTGCTTGCTAGGCTTCTGACCCCCAGCAGTGACTGCTGCTCTCTTTCACTACTCTGAGAAGCCCCTCACGCAGGCAGGTTCAAACTGCCTCACCAAAGTGAAGGCTTGGCATTTAACAGAAAAGCAGAGAAGCTGCACAGTGATAAAGCACTAGGTGACTTATATCCAAGAGCAGAAAAAGTAAGTCCCAGTCAAAAAGAAATCAGGTAGCAAGATATTGACTAAAATTAATCCAGATCATGAGAAACTGAAAGTGCAAATGACTGAACTCACACTTAATGCCAGGAGGCACCCCTGAACTTGTAAAGAGGGACAGGACTGCTAAAAAATGCATTCAGGAGAGGGCGAGGGCTTATAACATGTATGGATGTCTATGAAAGACACTTCAGACTTCCAGAGCCGGACGGGACCCCAGGAATGTTTTAAATCATTCCTTGGAATTCTTACTTATAAGACTGACCCATTCTGGGAAAATGAGTGCCTTTCCTAATGAGGGGAGGGGAATGTATGCACTGTATGCCAAGGTTTTCACAGTGAGGCTGCTTTATTTTGAAATAGTACAAATCCCTAAGCCATAGACTTCTAGAACTGATAATATATTCTAGAGATCATTCCATCCAACATCCTGATTTTTCTGACTGGGAAATTGAGGCTCAGCAAGAACGTGACTCCTCCGGGGTCCAGCTAGTTAAGCTAGTGACAGAGGAGCAGCTAGCCTCTGAGGCCCTGTCCGTGATGCACTATAGCCACGTAGAAATGATTTCAAGATTACATTTCAGAGCCCCAAATAAGTCCGTTTATCAGTTTGGATTCTCTGTACTTCTCTGCTTAAAATTACACAACTTGAAAGATAAGAAATTATTCAATAGTTTCTTCATTTTAAAGATGAAATTAGAGCCCAGGGCAATTCTCAACCCCAGGTCTCCCTGTCCCAATATTTCCTAGCTGACTTTTCTTGACCAAAATTTTCCACAGTATATTCTGTAGGAATTATTAGTCTGTGGGCTATTACTTGGCCAGATATAATTGAGGAATAATGAGTTATGATCTTTCCTTCTGCAGTGCTTTTCAGCGTGTGTAATATGCTCACTGGCCAAAGAGGCTACAAAATTTATAGCACTTCCCAAGCTCATTGACTACAGGGCCCTTTTATCAAGAGATAAGGTTCCCAGGAATCCCAGTTTGGAAAAGACAGGCAACCCGCTGTCTTTCAAAATGGGGCCACTTCCCTTTGCTTGTTTAGTGAAGGAAACTGAATAAGAAATGCACGGGTTGATTACAAGAAAATAATGGGGGCAGGGAGCACTCTAGGGTCAGCTAGGCTTCCTTGATCATTTCAGTAGCTGAGGACATTTGAGGAGAATGACACAGCTCTGCCAAGAGTGACCACATGTTTCTACACGTGATTCCCTCCCTTTATGACATCTTCTAGCTGTGGTTCTTTGAGCCCTTCCTGGCATGAAAACTGTCTCACTACCTTGGGATTTCCAACCAGATAGAGAGTCCCTGTCTTCACATGAGATTGAAGGAACACACAAGTGGAATGGAGGGAGCACACATACCACAGGATACACAAAGGGGCCAGGACCAAAGGCAGGGAAACTGACCGATACCTGAGACTCTTTCCTTCCCACCGCCTTAAAGTAAACTCATTTATCCTGTACCCAACTGCACATTTAAAAGGCTCACTGAAAACCAGCAAGACCTCTTGGTTGCTGCCATGGAAAAAAACTGATTTGGAGAAACCCTGTGAATGCACTGTTTTGGCCGAGGAAAGGTAGCTAATGGTGTTTTGTATATTCTTGTGAAAAATGTTAACGGATTTACTTGCAAAAAGCGATTTATTCCTTTTCCCTGTCTTCTCCCTTTCACATTTACCCACAAAAGCAATGCCCGTGACTGGTCCAGGAAACTTACTCAAAGGATAAAATCAAATACCAGCAAGAAACGGAAAGTCTCCCTGCTCTTTGACCATCTGGAACCAGAAGAGCTATCCGAGCACCTCACCTACCTTGAGTTCAAGTCCTTCCGAAGGATATCAGTATGTACCCAAGGGGCAGGAGAAAAATCTTCCCTGGGATATTTCTGAAAATAAAATGAGAATTCAACAGCCCATCCACTTCATAACCTCGGAGGCCCCCTCAGTAGTGGCAGGCTTTCCTGCCAGACATCAGAGAGTCTGGAAAAATCAGTACCATCTGAATTCCTTTGGTTGTGACTCCTGTGCTTCTCCCATCTCCCTTCTTCCATGCCCCCACCCATACCATCCCACCACTCACTCAAGTTACCATACTGTGGGCACACATCACACACACACACACACACACACTCTCTCTCTCTCTCCCCCCTCCCCCTCCCCCTTTCCCTCTCTCTCTCCCCCCTCCCCTCCCTTCATACCCCTGATAATCATTAGGCTTCAATGACTCTTTTTTTAATCTTCCTCAAAAAAAGAGGGGGAGGGCAGAGGGGCAGGGAAAGGATATGTCCTCTCGGAGTTTGAATTCATTCTGGGGTAAGCTTTGAATGGCTCTGGGAAATCCCAAAATAGATTCTACTGGCCTAGCTCACAACATACCTAAATCCTTGAAGTGGTGCTGGCCCAGAAGTCACTGTGATTCTAGAAGCTAAGCTGTGCTGACCCCTAACCTTTCGACTGGGGCAACTAAGCAGAGTCAAAGGAAGAGAGATTTCAGTTGATCATCAGGAACAGAAAGAGTACACAGGTGCACGCTGTCCTCACTGCAATCCTTGAAACTCCATATGTGATCCCAAAGAGTATTAGTTCTATGTAAGAGAACTTGTCAATGTGTCAGATGCCAACAGACCCTCAATGGCCAATATGCTTTCCTGAGAAATGAAACCCTTGAATAAGGGGTTTAGCCCCTTAGCCCCTAACCCTACCAACAGATACAGTCTTCACCTTCGTGCTAAAAATAGAGACCACCTAGTTGCTGGGTCCATTTATTAAAATGACTGGTATTCTGGTGAGGGAATGGAGGCCCAGAGGGCTGACGGGAACAAGGTCGACACAGCTGATTACAGTCAGAGCTGAGGCTAGGACTACATGCCTGTCTCGGTCGGTCACCACCAATTTATTGAGCTCAGTTGTGTCTGGAAGGAGACCTGCAAACCAGGTTACAAAGGAGAGTTTACATTTTCATTCATAATGTTGACATCCCTTCTGTTTTCACACAGCTGTTTGGCCAGTCAGGAAGCTCCCAGCTTCCATTTGGAAATAACTTCTCCAAGCATTAAGTCTCCATTCTCTGCACCCCTCAGTACCCCAGACCCAAATTGAATGGCTCTGCCTGGGGAGTTCCCATTTGGCAGTGCCTCCCCTGTCAGGGGGAAGGACAGCAGTCAGAGCTGAGAGCAACTGAAAAAAGCCATTTATCACACAGGACATCTGAGCTCTGCAGGGGTCACACTGGCAGGCTGCCTGGTCAGGCCTGCAGGATGTCTGCTTGATGCCAGTGCTCTCATCAGTGGAGGCAGAAGTGAAAAATCAGTGCAGCACAAGGAATCCCAGCCAGTGTCCCTGGGGGTTCAGCAGTGTTCTATTTGCAAGTAAAAACATCAGTTTCAACCTTCGTTTCTTTTGACTGGCATGGTCCCTTCATAGAAGACTATTTCAGGGATGTTTTGTTTTTCCTGTACAGTGCTGAACAATTTTACCAAACACAAGTTTTCTCTCCAACATGAGGTTGGGGGGAAATTTATTTCTGCTGTGAACTGAAAGGCATTTGATATCTTCTGTTTATTATAAAACTTTAGGGGTAGTGAGGATGTTACTGGGACAATTCTTTTTAAAAAAACAAGTGGATTTAATGTTACATTTATAGTGGGAGGGGTATATTAAATGTATCTACTGGAATATATTAATTGAATGAATATTTTCAAAATATATGTATTCAATAAGTTGTAGCTACTTTCTTTTAGAACCAGTAAGAGGTTTGCTTTCTATATCTCTCTTAAGGAGCAATTTTGGTCCTACTCATAGGCTTTCCACCCATCAGCAGCTATAGCACAGTAAACTGGGGCTCAGTTAATTTGCAACTATTTTATTTGGGTTGTGACTTCTTCTCATCTATATATTTACTACTTAGGCAGAACTAAGGTGTACTGTAGTAACAACCCCCCAGCCACCCACCTCCTGCACAATCTCGATGACTTAACTAAGCAAAAGTTGATTTGTCACTCACACTGCATGTCTAACATGGGTCAGCAGAGGCTGATCAGAGTTCCCCAGGAACCCAGATGATGGAGGCTTCATCTTGCCAGAAATTTCCAAGATCTCTGCAGCAGTGGGAAGGCAACAAGGCAGACCATTCACAGGCTCTTACATCTTTCCCTCCAAAGTTACATCGCTTCCACTCAGCGTTCTGCTGGCTGAACTATGTCATATGGTCACGCCTTCTTTCAAAGGGAAGAGTTGGAAGTAATTGGGGAAAAGCACCAAAGACTTCCATAGGAATGTTGAAGAACAACAAAACAGACTGTGCCTCCTCTTGGTTATACAATTTGAGCAGCGGGATTCTTTGTGACAGGGACATAATAGCTACAAACATCACTTAGACTAGATCTTCAGGGACATTTCCAGTTTTACACATGCTGTTTCATTGCCAACCGTAGTCAATGCTATTGTCAAACTGGGAAACCATGGTCAGTGAACATATAGCTAACCACGTTTTATGTACTCCATTTGCCTCTGTTCAAGCTGGTGAGAAGGAAATACAAACAGGCTTGTATTAGCGTGAGGTTCATAACTACTCCACTAGCGCAGCCTTACATATATGTAGCACTTTAAAAAGTTAAAGCTTTCACACATTATCTTCTTTGATCTTCATAACAATTCTGTGTCCTAGATAGGGCAGATTTTATGATCACATTTTTAAGGTAAGAAAACAGCTAGGGAAAGAGAGATTTGTTTTTGTCTGGGGAACTACCTTTTATTCCCTTAACCTTTGCAGCAATACTGATCTTTATTCTGTACTGTATTCTTTAGAATTTAGAACAGTCGGTAACAATATCTACTGAAAGACAGTATTTGGATTAACTAATGTGTCTACACATCCACTTATTCCCAATAACTTTCGATGCAGAGAGATCACGCTGTGGGTAGAATAAGAAAGATTTTCCTCCCATCATGCTTGTTGGCAGGTGGCCAAGATGCAGTAGAAAAGGGCCAGGAGCTCCTCTGTTCCATGGCAGTTCCCAGGCATCAACTGAGCAGACCTGACTTGTCCCTTAAATATCTTCTGGAATACCACAGTACTGATAGTTTTTTTCTTTTTCTTTTTTCTTTTCCTGCAGTTCTCTGATTATCAGAATTACCTTGTAAATAGCTGTGTGAAGGAAAACCCCACCATGGAGAGATCTATTGCTCTGTGCAACGGTATCTCCCAGTGGGTACAACTGATGGTTCTCAGCCGCCCCACCCCGCAGCTCCGAGCAGAAGTCTTCATCAAGTTCATCCAGGTGGCTCAGGTGAATAACTGGTTTGAGACTTTTGGCTTGGGCTATGAGGTACACCTTCTATCCCCTTTTCCTCCAGCTTAGCGTATTAGAGCTGTTTATTTCCCTCCTGAACCGTGGTGGGGGGTGGGGAGGTTTGTGTGCCTTCAACCCGATCTAGATATGGTGATTTGTCTGTTCTTCCATACAAGGACAGTGTGGAGGGGAGGGGGCCATACAGGCCATATCAGGGGTCAGGATCCAGTTTTGGATCTGTTTAGATCTTTAACATTTTTCGAAAGATGCTTACCAGCCTACATTATTTTCCCGAGTCTGGCCCACATGGCAAAGGAAAGGGCAGTTCTAAGATTTACTGGAGCTGGACCAGCCTGAATTGTCTTAGGTCTCTGAGCCCATGCCGTGCTGAATGGCTGCATTTAATGTTTGAGGGGCATTTTATAAGAGGAAAACAGGTACTATGAACCCATATTGGAAGTTCCCCAGAGATTCTAGCTTCTCTGTCCCAGTTACTGTCCTACATAGGCACTGGCATTGCATGGGAAAATAAGGCAAAGTCCTTACCCTCAAAAATAAAAGTCTGGTAAATTTGGAATAAATAAAAGATTATACTTAATAATATCTTTCTTCAACTCTGGATGGTCTAGATCAGTGTTTCTCGAAGTCGACAGCCCTGATCTTGGATCACCTGCTCTGATATTAACTAAAGGTATATTAAAAGTACAGATCTCCAAGCCTAACCCCAGATCCAGGTAATCAGAATGTCCGGTTTGATCCAGAAACCATTGTGTTAAACCAATACTTTAGGTGATTCTAAGAAAGCACTGATCTAGAAGGTGGTCCACAGATCAGCTACAACAAAAGGAGAGAGATGTAACACCTCCCAGATTTGGAATCCACCAGTCCGAATTCAGCAGAAGGGGAGACATGGACAAGGAATTGCAATGCTTCATAACTAGTCATAACCAGTGTAAGGGAGACTCATGGCACAGAGACAAGAGGCAGCCTCTAAGCTCCCCATGTAACTGACATGTACAGTGACTCTGCTGTCATCTGTCTTCTGTGTCACAGAAGCTCCACCAACTACAGAACTTCAATACACTGATGGCTGTGATAGGTGGGCTGTGTCACAGCTCAATCTCGAGGCTCAAGGAGACAAGTTCGCATGTCCCACATGAAATCAATAAGGTCAGTGCTACTGTCTTCTCTGGGACCCTTAGCAGCCTTCTCAGGACGTGTGTCAACATTTTCTCCTTGGGGGGACAGCCCAGAGAGCATTTCCAAACCACACCATCCCTTGTCAACCAGGCTAAGCGGCAGGGAGTCAAACCTTAAGGAAATCCAAAGGATGGAGAAGTCACATTTTTTAGAGTAACTGTGATTTTTGTCTGGCCTCAGACAGTGTCACTGCAAACGTTCCTGCTGGACCAGTTGAAACAATGCGTGCCTCTTCCCATGTGCATAGGCCACTGAATATTCAATTACCATCTTTGACAGATTCCCTCGCTGCAGCTCTTTGCTCTAAAATGTGTTCTCAAAGAGAATTGTGGTTCGGTTGACCATAGATCAGTTTGCACATTGAGTGTAGTTATATAGTGATATGTTAAAAACCTAGCTATCCAGAACCCTTAGAGAATGACATTCTGGATAGTTGAATTTTACCAGATAATTGGATATGAGTTCTTCAGATACCATTTTGTAATATATAATGTTTTATTAATGAATATTTTTCTTAAATGTCCTGTGCATTTTCCTACATTATTAGATTTTACAGAATATACTTTAATCTTTTATGACATAGGGCTGTTTTGCTTGTTTCTTTTTTTTACAGAAACAGGGTCTTGCTCTGTCACCCAGGCTGGAGCATAGGCTGGCATGATCATAGCTCACTGCAATCCCAAACTCCTAGGCTCAAGCGATCCTCCCACCTCAGCCTACCAAGTAGCTAGGACTATAGGTGTGCACCATTATGCCCAGCTATTTTTTTAAATTTTTGTAGAGATAAGGTCTCCCTATGTTGCCCAGGCTCGTCTCCAACTCTTGGCCTCAAGCGATCCTCCCATCTCAGCCTCCTAAAGTATTGGGATTACAGGCATGAGCCACTGAGCCCAGCTGGAGCTGCTGTTATAAATATAAACCACTGTGATATACTGAGGATACAAATGTATGGCTTGGGTTAGATAATGTCTGCTCTTTGAGTACTTTCATCTCATGTAAGAGGACCTTACTGTACTCAAGCCCCGATCTTTCCAAACTGGCATGAAGAAGAACTCTCTTTTTAGGAGAGATACCTGAGCTCATTGCCCTATCTGTTTTTCCCAGGTGTTCAGCTTCCTTTTGGGGAGTCTTTTATGTGTTATCACAGGGCTGGGCCTCTGGGGAGGCCCCCCACTTCCCAGTGGTCTGATCAAAAGGGCATCATCTTTAGTCACCTCTTTATTCCTTAACAGTTCTGCTGAAACCAGGCGCAGCAGTTGAAAAGGTTGCCCACGTCTCAGGTGACAGAGAGAAAGAGTCACAGAGACTAAGAAGCCTTCGAGTCGGTTTAGCTTACAAGAGAGAGCTTGCTGCTCTTCTGCTTGGCGTCCCCCACAGCAGTGCTTCCTGTAGTAGCTACTTGACTCTCAGGGTGGTCTGCATAGTGAATTAGTAAGTCCAGGGTCGAAGCAAAAGTCCCCAAGTTGTTGATTTCACCTTCAGAGGGGAATAAAAATATCTCTATCATTTTTGCTGTTACACTCTTGTCGTGGGAGCCCCTTCCATGCCTAGGGCTCACCTGCACCGTTGGTAGAGGTTTATGAGGAAGCTCTCTTGCCATCTCCCAGTGATTTGAAGGGGTCTGACTCCAAGAACTCCAAGCTCTTCACTGTGGAGAAATGGTATTTTGTAGGCCACAATTTTATTAAGTTTGGGCACTGTGTCTAAAAGGGTTACAGTAGTCTCCCTTTATCTGAGGTTTTGTCTTCCGTAGTTTCAGTTACCTGAGGTCAACTGCAGTCCAAAAAAAATTTAATGGAAAATCCCAGAAATAAATAATTCATAAGTTTTATTTTATTGATTGATTGATTGATTGAGACAGTCTCATTCTGTTGCCCAGGCTGGAGTGCAGTGGTGCAGTCTCGGCTCACTGCAATCTCCACCTCCCAAGTTCAAGCAATCCTCCTGCCTCAGCCTCCCAAGTAGCTAGGACTACAGGTGTGCACCACCACGCCTTGCCAATTTTGTGTTTTTTAGTAGAGACAGAGTTTCACCATGTTAGCCAGGCTGGTCTTGAACTTCAGACCTCAGGTGATCCGTCTACCTCGGTCTACCAAAGTGCTGGGATTACGGGCATGAACCACCATGCCTGGCCAATTCATGAGTTTAAAAATGCATGCTGTGCTGAGTAGCATGATGAAATCTTAAGCCATCCCACTCCATCCTTTCTGTGACTCCTTCGTATCAGTCACTAAGTAGCCATCTCGGTCATCAGATTGACTGTCATGGTATTGCAGCGCTTGTGTTCAAGTAACTCTCACTTTATTTAATAATGGCCCCACAGTGCAAGAGTAATGATGTTGGCAATTTGGATATACCAGAGAGCAGCCCTAAAGTGTTTCCTCTAAGTTCTTTACTTAATAAGAAAAAAATCATATGCTGAGGTTGCTAAGATCTAAGAAAGAAGGAATTGCATCTATGAAATTGTGAAAAAGGAAAGAAGTTCATTCTAGTTTCTCTTTTGCACTTCAAACTGCAAAAGTTATGGCCACAGTGCATGATGGGAATGGCATTACATTTGTGGGTGGAAAACATGAACAGAAATGTGTTCCACTTGACAGCAATCGGGTTTGTTACTATGCACTGTTTCAGGCATCAATTAGGCATCTTGGACTGTATCCCCCTAAGGATAAGAGAGGACTCCTTATGTTGTATGATAACATGATTGGCAGACCGTCACTTCATGTCTTTGCTTCTGAGAAAGCTGGTTATCACTCGTGGGGAATGGATTCTGTGAACTGCTTGCTGACTTGAATGACATGTGATTGAAAAGAAAACCAGATCTGGCTGCTCCCTTTCTGTGCTGGTGAGCAGCCGTTCCCACTTCCAGGGTTGAAGCAGGGTGTAACCTCTAGTGTCCTCTCTCCTGTCCTTTGCTCGGAATTGATCTGGTCTATTCAGTTTTTTAGTTCAAGGTTTTAGTCTGTGAATGGAATGTCACTTGCTTTCTAGTCACAGGCCCATTCTGAGAATCCTGAAAGGCCCACCGAGCACCTCCTAGAGAATAACACACAATAGACTACTGAAGCTCCACTCTTAAAACACATGCTCTTCCCCGTGCCAGCGACATTTCCTGACATCACATTTCAACTGTGAATCAATGCAGTGTCTCTGGAAGCATTAAGAAGACACCAAGGAAAGGCATCACATGGCTTGGGGACAGGAGTTACAGGGATAGTGTTCACTATATATTCTTGCACCTTTTAAATTTTTGTATCAGGTCCTTATTTTTGAAAAGAAAGACATTTTAAAATAAAAATGATAAAACCCCCATTTATAATGTTTAAGTAATATAATAGATTCAGTCATATCTTGTGTTTGTAAGTATATTCTGTGATATTTGACATAGCTGAGGTTTTAACTGGGGAGTCATAATCTGTACCATTTACATGAATTACCCCCTGCTCCACAAATTCTGGATGGGATGAGATCACGGCAGGCGATGCAAATATGCAAGGTGGTCATTACAGACAATACACACTATCTAGCGGGTACCTGTGATGGACTGTTCTGCTTTGTAGGTTCTCGGTGAGATGACTGAGCTGCTGTCCTCCTCCAGAAACTATGACAATTATCGGCGAGCCTATGGAGAGTGCACTGACTTCAAGATCCCCATTCTGGGTGTGCATCTCAAGGACCTCATCTCCCTGTATGAAGCCATGCCTGACTACCTGGAGGACGGGAAAGTGAACGTCCACAAGCTACTGGCCCTGTATAATCATATCAGTGAATTGGTCCAGCTGCAAGAGGTGGCCCCACCCTTGGAGGCCAACAAGGACTTGGTACACTTGCTGACGGTGAGGTTCACACAGGAGAACAATTACTAAGCACCTTCTCCGTGCCAGGTGCCATTCTATACACCTTACCAAATATTAGCTATTAATCCTCACTCTATGAAGCAGATACTATTATTCTCTCCAACATACAGATAGGGATACTAAGGCACAAAGATATACCTTGCCAGAAGACCACACATTATTAAGTAGCAGAGGCTTGATTCAGACCCAGGTGGTGGGACTCTAGAGGCTGTGCCCTTCAGACTTCTAGGACTGTTTCACTACCCCTACGAAAGCAGTCCTAAGCTCTCTGGGAGGAGCTGATGGCAAATTAGGACACAAGTCTTCGTAAAAGATGAAGAGAATGAATGTGCTCTCATAAAAAGGGCAGGCAGTAAGTGAAAAAACAAAAAACACCCAGAGTTATTATTTGGATCCTGGCTTAGATCTTTGCTTTTGGAGATATTCCAGTGAAGGGTAGATGAACACTTGTCAGTGGTGTGGGAGACCAGGATTTGCATCTTGAGTATGGGGTGAGATCAGATGAACTCCCTTCCAGACCTGCAGTTCTGTAGGTCACCAGCTGTGTGACTATGGACATATAACCCTCCAAGATTGCTCTCCTCAGAGGGATTAGTCTCTGGGATGACTTCTAACTTCTCTTCCAGTTCTAGTTATACAGTTTTTAACCTGCTGTTTTTGGGGAGTAGAATAATGATCATAACCTCTTTCTGCCTCACAGCAGCATTGTGATAGAATCCTGGGCTTCACATCAGCTGCTGTGTGATCCTAGCCCTTTCACTTATTAGCCAGGTGACCTTGGCAAGTCTGTGCCTCAGACATCATTTGTAAAAACATGCACTGAATCTTAACATTCTTTGGATTATAAATCTTGTGATGAAAGCTGTGAAGCTTCTTCCCAGAAAAATGTACATGAGCCATATATATATTTATATATCATATATTTATATATAATATATATTTGTTATATATTTATATTATATATTTATACATTATATATTTATATATTATATATAAATATATTTACATAAAAATATATTTTTATATATTTCTATATATTATATATATATATATTTTTTTTTTTTTTTGAGACAGAGTCTCGCTCTGTTGCCCAGGCTGGAGTGCAGTGGCGCCATCTCAGCTCACCGCAAGCTCTGCCTCCCGGGTTCCCGCCATTCTCCTGCTTCAGCCTCCCGGTAGCTGGGACTACAGGCGCCTGCCACCATGCCCGGCTAATTTTTTGTATTTTTAGTAGATATGGGGTTTCACCGTGTTGGCCAGGATGGTCTCGATCTCTTGACCTCATGATCCATCCACCTCGGCCTCCCAAAGTGCTGGAATTATAGGCGTGAGTCACTGTGCCCGGCCCATAAGCCATATATTTTTAAATATGCATGTAATTTTAAGTTCTGAACTCCTTGAAGCCTATCCATAGACTCAAGGTTAAGAATAAGATTATTCCTAAGGACTTCTCTTCTAAAATTTTATAGTTCTAAGATATATGAAACTCATTAACTCTTTTTCTTTTCTTTTCTTTTCTTTTTTTTTTTTTTGGAGACAAGGTCTGGCTCTATCAACTAGACTGGAGTGCAGTGGTGCAATCTCAGCTCACTGCAACCTCTGCCTTCCAGGTCCAAGCCATCCTCCCACCTCAGCCTCCTGAGTAGCTGGGACCACAGGCACACGCCACCACGCCCGGCTAACTTTTGTATTTTTTGTAGAGACAGGGTTTTGCCATGTTGCCCAGGCTGGTCTCAAACACCTGAGCTCCAGCAGTCCACCTGCCTTGGCCTCCCAAAATGCTGGGAATACAAGCATGAGCCACCATGCACCCAGACTCATTAACTCTTAATAGCAATTAATATGTCTTACCATTTAAACTGAATTTTATTGTTGGACTCAAATTTAACAGTCTCAGACCATACACACCATCCTTTTAGATCATCTTTCTGCTTTGAGAGAGAACAAGTGATGTATTGGTCATCTGTTCAGACAAGGCCTTTGGCCTAAGCTCTATATAGAGGCTTAGATTTAAATCCTAGTTAAAAAGACAGCATCCTGAGATATGTCCAAAATTTAAAAACATTTTAATGAGAAAGAAGTAATGCTTGCCCTAGTAGGTGTTGCATAGTAGGTGTTATACCTGTTTTGTGAATTTTAGAAACAAACTGTTTAGAGCCTAAAAGAGTAAACTGGCAAGGATGATCCAAGAAAGAACCATCAGCCATGGGAGAGGCAAACAGCATCTTAGCAATGAACCCTGTTCTGCTTTGATCCGCAGCTATCCCTGGATCTCTACTACACTGAGGATGAAATCTATGAGCTTTCCTATGCCCGGGAACCAAGGAACCACAGAGCTCCAGTGAGTTTTTCATGTTAAGACTCCACATGTAACAGGTGCTTTACAAGCTTCTCCTCGAATTCATTCATCCTCAGGAACAGACTTTCGGTTCAGTTTAATAAGTATACCGTTTTTCTTAAGTGCTCAACTTTATGCTAGGAACAGAGAAAACTTTTCAGCATATGTCTGAGGAATAGTTCCTGTCCATCAAAAAGCTGTGATGTAGCTGAAGAGAGAAGCCTCATGTGTGACCAGTGAATAACCAGTGAACAGTAAATAACTAGATCATCAGAACGCCAGGTGTGGTGGGATCAGTCTGTGGTTTACAACGTAGAGAAGGAAGATACTACTGTGCACCAGAGTGACATCCCCCTCCCGTTAAGAAGCGTCCCCACATAAATTTCTTTTCTGATTCATTGATGATAATGAGAGTAATATGCATACTAATCAGAAGCTAAATTTCTGAAGATTTCCAGGTTGGTAGATAGAAAAGCCCCATTTTCCTGTAATGTTCTGGGTGAAAAGAACAGTCTGCTGAGTCTTTTGACCTCCTATGCTGAGAAGTCCTCAAAATAGTACACAGTCCTGGCACTGCCCGCAGTAGGAACTTCACAGGTTATCTGCCCTGCCCTCCCACAGGCAAGTAAAATCATTTCAGTCTCCTGGGAAATTTCCAAACCCTAAAACAAGTGGTCCTCAAGGGAAGAGAGTTACCCACACTTAAGAAATCCAGCTCATGTGTTGGGGTGGCTAAACTGCACTCCTCCACATAGAAAGATCAAGCTCTATTGTAATGAAAGATTCGACTGAAAATATTTGGTAGATTCCATTTTCAGGTTAGAGGCATTTCAATGGAAAGGGTACATTCTGTTTTTTCAAAGAGATTTTAATTTGGGCCAAGTTTCAAGTACAGTCATGCACCACATAATGACATTTTGGTCAGTGATAGACCTCATATATGACAGTGGTCCCTTAAGATTATAATGGAGCAGAAAAATTACTATTGCCTAGTGACAGAACCATTGTGACAGTGTAGCACAACACATTACTCACTGTGTCTGTGATTATACTGGTGTAAACAAACCTACTGAGCTGTAAAAAGTCTAGGTCATACACTTACGTACAGTACCTGATACTTGATAATAAATATCACTGGTTTATGCACTTACTATACAATACTTTTTATCATTATTTTAGAGTGCATTCCTTCTACTTAGAAAAGTTAAGTGTAAAACAGCCTCAGGCAGGTCCTTCAGAAGGTGATAGCTCCAAGCATGTTACTGCCCCTAAAGACCTTCCAATGGGACAAGACGTGGAGTGGAAGACAGTGATATTGATGATCTTGACTCTGTATAGACACAGGCCAGTGTGTTTAATTGTTTGTACCTTAGTTTATAACAAAAAAAAGTTTTAAAAAATTAAACATTTTTAAAACAGAAAAAAGTTTGTAGAATATGGCTACAAAGGAAATAACTTGTATAGCTATACAATGTGTGTTTTAAGCTAAGTGTCATAACAAAAGAGTAAAAGTTAAAAAAATTAAAAGCTTTTACAGTAAAATAAGGTAATTTATCATTGAAGAAAAAAATTTAAGAAACTTAGTGTAGTCTAAGCGTACAGTGTTTATAAAGTCTATAGGAGTATACAGTAATGTTAGGCCTCCACATCCACTCACCACTCACGACTTGCCAGAGTAATTTCTAGTCTTGAAAGCTCTATTCATGGTTAAGTGCCCTATACAGGTGTACCATTAAAAAAAATTTCTAGACCATATTTTTACCTTTTCTATGTTTAGATATGTTAAGATACACAAATACCATTGTTACAATTGCCTACAATACTGAGCATAATAACCTGCTGTATAGGTTTGTAGCCTAGGAGCAGTAGGCTATACCGTATAGTCCAGGTGTGTAGCAGGCGATACCATCTAGCTTTGTGTAAGTACACACTGTGGTGCTCACACAATGACAAAATCACCTAATGACACATTTCTCAGAATATATCCCAGTCATTAAGTGATGCATGACTGTATTTAGAAAAGAGCTTGTCCAGGCTTCAGATTATTTTTCTTGTGTCTTCCTGCCTTTTAGCTAGGCTTTTCCTTATTCACATTTCTACTGCAGAGTGACTGGAGAATAGAGAGGAAGCATAAATGATCCACTTTACTCTTTGTTAATAGCTCTGACAAAAGGTTTAATGAAGAGGGAATTGCAACTCAGGCAGATTGAGAATTTCAAATTATCTGTAGCTGCAGATAATGTATGTGAAGAGCACTCTGGAAACCGTAAAGCACAATACCTTGTTAGCCGAAATTATTAGTAGATTTCAGTTGCCTGTGGGTTCTCTGCTCCTTGCCACTGAACATAATTGAATATTGTCCATAAATGTAACTGTCAGGTAGTGGGAAAAGGAGCTACAGGTTATAATACTGCATTGTAGTCATGAGGATTTCTCTAAATATTTCATTTTAGCCACTAACACCTTCAAAGCCACCAGTAGTAGTGGACTGGGCTTCTGGAGTATCTCCCAAACCTGATCCAAAGACCATTAGCAAACACGTCCAGAGGATGGTGGATGTAAGTACAGCAGTGTTTCAGCACACAAAAGCAAGGCACTGCCTGGCTCAGTTTTGTATGTGGGGCAAAGGGGAGAGAAGAGCACAATGGTGGAAATATAAAGGCAAGAAACTTGAAAGGAACCACTTACTTCTCTTACTGTGGCTTTAGAACAATTCAGAAGTTACATTTTGACAACACACACTGGCCTCATATGAAGGCAGTTGTGCCTCCCCTTAAAGACCTAGCAGAAGAGCATATGTTTAAAGGTTGTCAGTTGATTTAGGAGTACAGAAGTAATGGGATACATTTGAGTATAGTAAAGGATAATACAGTAAACCTAAAACTGAAAAATTTTGTACTGCTTGATTCAATTCTCTGTGCCAATTGCTGAGGAAGGGGTATACAATCTCATACTTCTGCATTTATCCTCGTGGACAACTCCCGTGTAACAACAGAAAACTAAGAGCATAACAGTGAGAAACAAGAGGATTAAGAGTGGGGACAGTGCACTTCCAACTGGGCTGTTTGTAGAAGCTTCTCAAAGAAGATGCAACTGGAGATGAGTGATGAAAAAAAGGGTAGAGTGAAGGGAGAACATCCTCTGTGTAGTGAACTAGGAGTAGCCAGCATGACAGTATAACTGGTGTGCTAATGATTTAAAGTACATGGCCACCCTCCAGATGCTGCTACCAGCAAAGGCCTGAGATGTGACCTGCCACGTATTTGCCACAGCTAAAGGAGCAGCTTTCCCTGTTCCTCTTGTTCAGGTTATTAAAAGCTTTTATCCAACTGCCCCAGCTCTTTGTCATCTGACCTAAAGGGAGAGAAGACCGGTTTCTCTTTAGTAATCACCAAAAAAACTCCTTTTTCATAGTCTGTCTTCAAGAACTATGATCACGACCAGGATGGATACATTTCTCAGGAAGAATTTGAAAAGATTGCTGCGAGTTTTCCATTTTCCTTCTGTGTGATGGACAAAGACAGGTGAGGATTTGTACATAGGAAGATGTGGTTATGAGCCCATTGGTGAGAATAGGCTTATAGGTATGTCACTAGAAGCATTTGAAAACTCAGATGTGTTGCTGCTGCAATCACTTAAGAACAGACCATAAAATATGCATGCTTTAAAAAAATATTCTGGGCCGGGCACAGTGGCTCACACCTGTAATCCTAACACTTTGGGAGGCCGAGGTGGGCGGCTCACCTGAGCTCAGGAATTCAAGATCAGCTTGGCCAACATGGTGAAACCCTCTCTACTAAAAATGCAAAAATTAGCCGGATGTGGTGGTGGGCACCTGTAATCCCAGTTACTCGGGAGGCTGAGGCAGACAACTGCCTGAACCCGGGAGGCAGAGGTTGCAGTGAGCCGAGATCATGCCACTGCACTCCAGCCTGGGCCACAAGAGCGAAACCCCATCTCCAAAACAAATTCCAAACTGAACATTCCATAAATCTGCCACTTTAGAAATAGTCAACTATAAAGAAAGAAGTTTAAGTCTTCCTTCTTGCTTTGTCATTACAGATTTTGGAAACCAACTAATACTTATTCATACTTTGCATATTTACTTTTCTCAAGGTTAAATAAATTCTATCTTGGTTCTCTATAGGAAACCAATTGTATGGTTAGTGGGTTCCAGTCAGGTACTGTCTAAAGTCAGAAACTGTAGCATAAGACATTTCCCTCCCTATACACATGTACATTTTACATTCTTTCTTTTTCAAGTCTTATAGATAGTGGTCAAGTTAGTTAGGAAAACCTAGTTTGGCCAAAGAACACCTCTGTGGAAATGACTAATGCTGCCTCACCTACTTACCACATGTCATCTTGTATCCTTGTTAAGAGTAGGGCCCATGGAAGTAATCATGAGGTAGCACATACCATATTACCACTGAGGATAAAAAGAAAGGTGAGTTTCTAAGGCTAGAAGCCCCCCTTGCTACGTGCCTCCGTGCCCCTTATACTCACATCCTTGCCTTGGTCATTTGCTGGCAGGGAAGGCCTCATCAGCAGAGATGAGATCACAGCCTACTTCATGCGAGCCAGCTCAATCTATTCCAAGCTGGGCCTGGGCTTTCCTCACAACTTCCAAGAGACCACCTACCTGAAGCCCACTTTTTGTGACAACTGTGCTGGATTTGTAAGTTCTTCTTAGGGTGCTCCAGGGTTGAATTTGGGGAAGAGTGTGGGCTACTTTAACGAAGACAGGCACAGACCTCACAATCCTTGTAAACCCATCCCAGCCTGGAGCCCAGACAGACACCTAGAATAACCTAGAGCTCAAGCGTGTGGTTTTTACCTGCACTCATTGTCTCTCCCTTCTTCCTGATTGTTTTTTCTTTTCTACTGCATGAGGCCTTAGATAAATGGTGCCAGAAATGCTGAATTAGGGATATACTTTTAAAGTATAATATTCATGTGCTGTTTCAAGTGTTATAACAAAGACATAAGAGATACCTTCTGTCTTTCGGAGATGATATGGGCTATGCCCCTCCGCCGTTCCACTCCTGACCAATAGTTTCCCCCTAAACCCAGGTCCTGATGCAAGGCTCTATATCCTTCTCAGTTTGGAGTCCTGAGGAACCTGTTTGCTCGATGATTCATCCATTTCTGGAAAATGTCTGAGTCATAAGGCTGCTAGTGAGGGCCAGGCATGGTGGCTCATGCCTGTAATCCCAGCACTTTGGGAGGCCAAGGCGGGCGGATCACTTGAGACCCGGAGTTTGAGACCAGCCTGCCTAACATGATGAAAACCCATCTCTACTAAAATACAAAAAAACTTAGCCAGGTGTGGTGGAACATGCCTGGTGGTCCCAGCTACTTGGGAAGCTGAGACAGGAGAATTGCTTGAACTCAGGAGGTGGAGGTTGCAGTGAACGAGATCGCACCACTGCACTCCAGCCTGGGCAACCAGGCAAGACTCTTCAAAAAAAAAAAAGCTGCTTCTTGAGAAACTTTGATCAGCATAAACTCTTCTCATGTTTAATTTAAGGTCAGAAGGGACAAGACATGAGAGATAAATGAGGTTTCCTTCCCACTTGAGCTAGAGAGTAGAATGAAGGAAAATAAAGGAATGTCACCTTGTAGCCTCACACCAGATGGGTGAATGACATGTGGTACATTCTGTCTCTTGTCTCATAGCTCTGGGGAGTGATCAAACAAGGATATCGATGTAAAGGTAAGACTCAATATTGTTAACTGTTTTTCCTGGTGTATCAGTCCATTCTCACACTGCTATAGAGAACTGCCTGAGACTGGGTAATTTATAAAGGAAAGAGGTTTAATTGACTCAGTTCCACAGGGCTGGTGAGGCCTAAGGAAGCTTACAATCATGGCAGAAGGGGAAGCAAACACATCCTTCTTCACATGGTGGCAGGAAGGAGAAGTGCTGAGCAAAAGGGGGAAAAGCCCTTATGAAGCCATCAGATTAAATGAGCAGTCACTCAGTATCGTGAGAACACCATGAGGGTAACTGCCCCATGATTCAGTTACCTCCCATCGGATCCCTCCCATGACACATGGGGATTATGTGGGCACCACAAGGTGAGGTTTGGATGGGAACACAGAGCTAAACCGTATCACCTGGTCTCAAGAGTCCCACCTCTCAAACATTGTTTTACCCATAGTAGTTGTCCATTTAGTCCACAACTTCTCAGCAGAGTTCAGAGTCTCATCCCCAGAGTGGTTTCCGAGGACACCCTTGGTGAATGACCACCCCACCGAAGAGAGAAATGCCCGGTTGCACAGTTAGGCAGTTTCCCTTTATCAAATCCACTTTCTGTTGCTGTTGGCCTAGAACAGGGATGGCTGGTAGGAGGTGGTGCTCCCATATAGTCATGGAAGGGTGGGTCCCAGTGAAAAGGATAGAATCTCTTCTGGAACAGAAGATAAATGATTACTAAAGGTCCTTTATCATTCAGGACGTAACTGTCCTTCCTTGTGACTAGGAGAATTCAGGAATGAAAGAAAGGAAACCTTTTACTACAAGAAAGAAAATAAGACCTAACAGCCGAGCGTTTCCAGAGGGTCTCACTAGAGTAGGCAGAATGTGTGGGATACCAGGACACCATCTCTTCCCTCCAAGGTATCAGGATACTGCTGCTGATGCTGAGACTCACTGATAAGGGCTACATTAAGAGTGTGAGCTCTGGGCTTCACCAAGTGAGAAGAATGCTAGCTTCATTAGGAATGTTGTGTCTTAGCTCCAGAAGATAGAACAGACATGTGTGACAAGAAAGCTCTGCATGAATTTGGTTGTGAGACACACTGGGGAAGAGAGAAAAGTGACAGACTTCTTGACCCAGGATGTCTTGTCCACAGACTGCGGGATGAACTGCCACAAACAGTGCAAAGATCTGGTTGTGTTTGAGTGCAAGAAGCGAGCCAAGAACCCAGCAGCTCCCACAGAGAACAACACCTCTGTGGGGCCAGTGTCCAGCCTTTGCTCACTGGGAGCCAAAGATCTGCTCCATGGTAAGTAGGCACTGGAAACATTCATCTTGGAAAGTGAAGTAGGAAGGGAAAAGTTTTAGAGGAGGAAAGATTACCTCATGACTCTGTGTTTGAGTTTAAATTTAACCTCAACAGCTAGGCCAGGGCTGACTCCTCCCCTAGTTTTAGATTTTAGCTCCATGCCTATCTCTCAGACTTGAGGTGTGAGAACAGCAGAGTCCTAGTTAGGCATAAAATCAGCAGGTACTTACTGAGCACCTACACCAAGCACAGATACTGACTTCTGTCCAGGATAGTCCCTCAAGTTAACAGTTAGCTATCCCACCCCATCCCCAGCTCCAAACCCAAAACAGTGATAGGGACAATATGTATGTACATGCATGTGTGTGTGTGTAGATAATGTAAACTATGTACATGCACATGTGTGTGTGTAGATAATGTAAACTATGTACATGCGTGTGTGTGTGTGTATAGATAATGTAAACTATGTACATGCATATGTGTGTGTGTGTATATATAATGCAAATTAACATACAAAGTATATAAATAACATTAAAAGGCATAGTGCATTCAAAAACAAAGACACATATCTCACAGGTCAGACATGTACTAGAAACACACAGCAAGGAGTAGATGCGAAAGCTACTGGTCTGCTTGGCTGCATGTCTAGAAGCAAGTAGAGGCAACTGCGAATTTGATTGCTGCATAGTAACAGAGACCACCTATGCATGAAAGGTGTCCAGAACCAGACTTACTGCTTAAAACTGAGAAGGAAAAATCCAATGCTTAAAAAACTGTGACTATCACTTAGCAGCAGGAAGCAGACTTAGCTACAGGCAGTCTTCTACTAGCTGAGTGACTGTCTATGATATCCCCAATTTTTCTACAGGAGAGGAGCCCCAAGCCATTAATTTAAGACCAGGTCCTAGTCTGGAGGACCCTGAGGGGCCAGGTAGCAGATAATTGTTGAAATTCTAGAAACAGAAGGCTAAATATAGAAAGGAAGGGCGGGGGGCAAAACTCCCACTCAAGTGGAGCTTGCAGATTAAAATTCCAAATCATACAAGAAAAATCCTAAGACTAAGCCAAAACATTCAACATTCAAGAAATAAACTAGCAAATTCACTTATGTTAAAATGCAAACAACAGTACAATAAGGAAATGACTTTAAGTATGTTTGAGATGCCCCAGATCTAAAGTGCAAAGAAGCAGAACAGACTGTCTCTGTCTTCATGGAGTAGTCCTAGTTAGGGGGAAGATAATATATAAATATAGAGCAGTTTAGAAACAATGCAAGAGTATATGCTAAGAACCAAATAGGTTGCAGTGACAGCAAATGACAGGAGGACATAGCAGAGAGATCACTGTACTGGGGCTATTGGGACTTCATGCAGAAGGTGGAATTTCAGCTAAGTCTTGAAGGAAGGGTAGAATTAAGTTATGGGAGGAGGGCAGGGCACATTCCAGATAGGATGTACAGTAGGAGCAAAAGGCCAAGGGCAGAATAGCTCTAGTACTCTTGAGATAGCGAACAACAACAACAAAAAAGGTGTTAAGGTGGTTTAGGTAAGAGATGAAGTAGAAAAATGAGATAGTCTAGAGAGTCTTAAATGACAAGTGCCTGTCTATATGATAAAATGAGGAGCTATTTAAAAAAGAGTAACATGAAGGGCTTGTTGGGGAGGGTTGGGGCACAAGGCTTCATAGTGCTGTACTAGGCCCTGATCTCGGGGCTGGCTGGCTAGTCAGCATGTCAAAACACTGATCACCTTGACTAACTGAAGAACATATAGGTCTTCAGCAAAAATCCAATGCTTATTAGGTTACTGCCAGTTTAATATAAGAAGCCATGTAACTTCTAATTAGAACCAAAAAGGGAAATAATAAATGAGTTTATTTATATAAAGCACTTAAAATCGGGTTTAACACCTATGTACCATATGTTAATATCATTACTCTTTTGAAATAAGCTCCCTAAAGTGGTAAGGCCACTATAGTTACAACAGATGCCTAGAGAAAACTTTAAGTCCATATAGTATACATTCTGCATTTGAAGCATTTCTAATGTTCAGTAGTATATATCAATATGCATTTGTTGATCAATTAGATCAAAGCTTTAGTGCTTTACTTCCATGTAAGAAATGCACATTCCTTTTTATCACATCAGCCAAGTACAAATTTTCTGCTGTCTTCCTAAATCCTTCCCCTTACTATCTATATCTAAACACAGGCTGACTTCAAACTTTTGGGATGTTTTGTTCTCAGGGGGAAAAAATCCTCTCAGGGTCTTAGAAAGAATATGCTAATCAACTAAGGATTTGATGTTCAACTTTTAACAAAAATCACAACCACCATTGTGAAAAATAGGCCTGTACCCTATATTTCATTCATGCACTCTGTATTTTCAGAGTTACACGTAACCTTAGGGCACCACAATTCTGTCACATAAAATGCAGATTTTCAAGTGGCAAAGGTAGCAGAGAACAGCCTGAACCTGAGACCTCAAACAGGAATCCCTGAAGGGGCTGCTGTTAGAGATTTCTCCTCTCCAGGCCATCTCTCCTCTTGCTCCAAACCTGCCCCACACTGGTACGATAAGTCATTTTCAGGAAGTAGACCAACAGGTAGGATAAACATACATGTATCATGGGCAACAAAATGAAAATTACTATATTGTTATAAAGTTGCTAAAAGTCAAGGTCTATTTATAATGACAAAAATGACTATTGGATATCATCCATTCTTAGTTGTTTCCACCTCATTATTGTCTGGGATGGTATCTGCTTATCAAATCAAAATTTCCAGTGATTTCTTTTAGCCCATTACTATCTTTCTCAGTCTCATCAACTTTCACTTTCTTAAAACTTGTACCTCTCCTAATTTCTATAACACTGTGGTCTCTCAGGACTCTTCCTGCAATTTGAAGGGCTTGCTGTTGCTTTTTGTTCTTATTGCTTTCTTCCTTTTGCTCCTCAAAGTGTATAGTGCCCAAATTTCTGTCCCAAGCTCCCTGTATGTCTAGGAATTCAACCTAAGTAATGGACGGGATTATATTCATAATTTGACAATTTATGTTGGTAAAAAGAATATATAACTGTATTACAGAAAAGTTGGAAAATGGAGATAGAAAAAATCATCACCCATAACACTCCTCCAAAAAAGACAATAATTATTTTAGGGTGACCATAACAATTTAAATATTTGAGCACTTAAATAACTATGTAATTACAATTTTGAGCTTTATTGGATAAATATTAAATGTTAATTTAAATTATGTTCTCTTTGGCAAGAGTTAAACTAGGATCTTTGTAAGATGCCTAGTTTTACAACTGGTTGATTCTGGTCAAATACTAATTAGAAAACTTTTTTTGTTGTTTTTTAAAGCCATCTTGACTATACTAATCTAGTGTCTTCAAAGTCAGACTATCCAATGTTTTAATTACTGCTGAGTCTTTCCAAAAAGTACACTGAGATGATCTGCAGCTTATCTTAAAGCCTATCTATCTCTCACTCACCTCAAATACATCTGTTCTTACTCTACTTTTCCAGGAAATTACTTCTTATGGCTAACATTACTAAGCTGGGTCCTGGGTAGTGGGTCTTAGTTGAAGAAAACCAGAGAAACTTGCCTTTTTCCTTTCAGTATCAAACAAGGGCAATCCATTTTAAGGTACATTTCCACAAAGCTAAAACTTCCTCCTCATGGTTAAGCTGTGCCCATTGTACAAACGGGTCCCCAGAGAGTTCTCTGTTAGAGGGTATCTGTATCAGGACTGAGACACGAATGCTAAGGGCTCCCAAATTTCAGAGTCGAAAAAAAGTATGTGTGGAGCATTTGTGTCTATATATTGTTCTTATTCTCTTTATTTTATGAAACTATGGCACTGAGGCAGGGGCTTCAACTTACCTCCAAAAACAGAAACCCTCTAGGCAACCCGTGTGCAAACAGAAGATGCTCTTTCTCAGGGTGGATGTAGCTTGACACCAGTGGCCATGTCTTGGCCAGCAAAGCCCCTGGATTTCAGCCCTCACTTAGCCCCTAAATTGGGTGCCTGAAAATGGGTCCTCTTTGAACATATGGAACTCCTGTAACAGTAAGAAAGGTCACATTGAAACTAATGTCTCAGTCTTGAGTCTCTGCTTTCCTGAGCCAGAGTATAGCATGTCCTGTATCTTCCTACAGCACCTGAGGAAGGACCTTTTACATTCCCTAATGGGGAGGCTGTGGAACACGCTGAGGAGAGTAAGGATCGGACCATCATGCTGATGGGAGTGTCCTCACAGAAGATTTCTCTTCGGCTGAAGAGGACTGTTGCCCACAAGGCCACCCAGACTGAATCACAGCCTTGGACTGGCAGTGAGAGCCCTTCAGGTCCCTTTGTGTTATCTTCCCCAAGGAAGACAGCCCAGGATACTCTTTATGTGCTTCCCAGCCCCACCTCTCCATGTCCTAGCCCAGTCTTGGTCAGAAAGCGGGCTTTTGTCAAGTGGGAGAATAAAGACTCCCTCATAAAATCAAAGGAGGAGCTCCGTCACCTCAGACTGCCTACCTACCAAGAGCTGGAACAGGTACCTTCCTTTTCATTTTCCTTTTTTTTGGACTATCATAGAGAAGTGGGGCCAACCCAGGAAAGAGCATGTAAACTGAAGATTCAGATCCGGCCGATTACAAGCAGTCTAAAACAAAAAAGGAGGAGGGGAGAAACGGGGGAGGGAGAAACAGGGAGGGAGACAGGGAGGGAAGGAAGAAAGGATGGATTGATTCCAGCTTTCTCACAACCCACTGGGGGCCTTGGTTCACATTACACAAGCAGCACAGGCTATACAGGGCTCCCTGTCACTACACAGGTGGTGGCATTTCGGAGTGCTGGTGCCAGTGCCCAAAGCACTGTTTACTAGGCTCATGGAGAAAAACCACAGTATCTACTGGTCAGCTTTACTGTGCTGATACCACTCCTTTTCTAGATGGAACTAAAATGAACTTGCCTAAATCCTCCTTCCCTAGAGGTCTCCTTAGTATGTTCATCAGGGTTATGGTTTGGGATCATCATGGTTACCTAAGCATCTTCCTAAGAGAAGTTAGAGATCTTAGTTCTACAGCAACAACAATAAGAGAAAGGTGAGTGTATTGTAGCTCACCATAGAAAATGCCTCCCTCCTAACATAAACGAGGAGAATCTTTTCTAACACATCAGGGAATATGCTGATCTTTTACACATATTAGAATAGTGAAAGCAGCAGTAGCAAGCAAATGCACAGTTGAATATAATATAGAGCAATATAATGTATAAAATATTAACAATTATGACAACAGGAGCTGCTTTTCAATGTTAGGCTCACAATGTCCTAATTATCACGTACCTAATAGAGACAATGGAAAAGACAACGTTTACCAAGGAAAGGAGAACAAGAGTTTGGAAACATGGTACCAAGGCTTGAGAGAAGGGAACAATGACATTAAAAATAGGAAAACAGAGCCGGGCACAGTGGCTCATGCCTCCAGCACTTTGGGAGGCAGAGGTGGATGGATCACTTGAGGTCAGGAGCTCGAGACCAGCCTAGCCAACATGGTGAAACCTTGTCTCTACTAAAAATACAAAAATTAGCTGGGAATGATGGCAGGTGCCTATAATCCCAGCTACTCAGGAGGCTGAGGCAGGAGAATCACTTGAACCCAGGAAGTAGAGGTTGCAGTGAGCTGAGACCAAGCCATGGCACTCCAGCCTGGGCGACAGAGTGAGACTCCATCTTTTTAAAAAAAAAAAAAAAAAAAAAAAAAAAAAAAGGGGAAAGTAGGAGATGGGAACAGCGGAAGGAAGAAAAGCCAACAGCCAACTGTTGAGATACTCAATTCTGAAGGTTCAATCATTACTATACTTCTTTTTGTTTCGAGTATACAACCCACAGGGCTGGCTCAAGAGGTTATCTATAATTGGTAAGAACCTACTGTCCCATGGCATAGTAGTTTCTTAATTATAGGTAACTAAGCTATTTTAGAGACAGGGAAGCAAGGACACATTAATATCAACACTACTCTTCACTTTATTAGAGGAGAAGGAATGCCTTTCTGGCTTTTCCCAAAAACATCAAGGTTTGCACTGTGTTTCTGGAGACCTGTCAGTGCAAACACAAAACCAATATCCAGCTGGTAGATTCCTTATATAGTTCTATATTCTACAGAGTAAAGAACTGTCCATGAGGGCTTCAGGATTCCCTGCATTGTCCTCAATGCTCTACCTTCCCTGTCAGACCCCCAGAAACTGAATTAGAGAAACATGTGAAGAAACAAGTTAGACAACATATGTGGAACTCTTGATTTGGTGCTTGGTACAAAGAACATAATATTAAGAGAAACATATGAAAAAAGAACAACGGATTTTCTGGATGAATGGTACTCTCTTGCTCAGAGTTATTGTTAAGATGTGCTGTAAAAACCAAGTCAGAAGGTGGCAAAACGTGGGTTAGACAAACCCCTTCCTCTTTAGGGACAGAAACTGCCAAATGCAACTTTTAAAACGATGAAAGAAACCTCAAAAAATGAACTCAATAGAATAGAAAGAAATAACTTTGGTCTTGGAGGCAAAGATTGGTGTTTTCAGTCCCAAACATTGCTTACACCAGCTGTGAAACTCTACAACCTATTTGGGCCTTGTGAAATACAGGGCTGGGATTCCATGTTCTGTAAGGTTGGCCTCAAATCTTGACGTTTTACATGCCGATGAAAAGGAAAAATGTGGTTGGCAACAATGCTTTGAGAAGTGGCTTGTAGGAAGACTAGAATTCCTACTCAGCAATATCAGAGGCAGTAAACCCTCTCACCATTTTGACCACCACCTCTGTTTACTTTTTAGGCTTGTCAGATAGACCTAAGGTCCAGAATTCACTGTGTGCATTTTAGAGGAACAATTACGTGTCCCACTTTCCCATTAAGTATAATCCTTAAAATGACTAGTCTATGTGTAATTCAACAGTCCTTTCCATAATAACTAGTCAAATTAAGTCAGTATTTACAATATGTAATGTAAATTAATAAATATTAATAAATATTACATATTAAGTATAATGCACCACTGAACCAGCACGGGACAAAAGAATAAGCAAATAAAAGCTTTTATGTTTAATGTTTAGATATACCAGGGTTCAACTCTGCAGTTTTATACTATATGGCAACATTTTCCTTTATAAGATTGGAGGTGCACCACCTATTTTCAGGGTGTCTGTGAAGGTGAAGGTATTCCATTATGTCACACAGTACAGGCACATAGCAGGTGCTCAATATCATACAGCAGCTAAGACAGCTATCTACATAATTCAGACTGAGAAACAACCCAGTGTATCCCAAATTACCCAGACACTGTCTATATATAATACTCTTTTGGAGTAATCAGTATAGGATAATGTAAGAACACTGGACTCAAAATCAGAAGACTGGAAATCAACCGTTGGCTCTATAATGATACCACTACAAATTAGATCACTAAATCTCAACTTGGGGGGGAGTAAAATTCTTAAAGTCATCAAAAAGTTACATTTGTTTTAATTTGTGAGGAAAAAACTTAGATAAAATTAACTGTAACACCTCGCATGAAAGAATTCTCAGTTATGCTCTCATGGCTCAGACCTGATCAGAGACACTGTTTCTGCCAAGTTGAGATCTCCCGCAAGAAAACATCCAAAACTTTTGTCAATATCTACCTATTGCTCGGAAATGGTTTATTCTGCCTGCTAACCACTCACAAACTTTGATATGATAACAAAGACTAACCGCTGCTTACAAATGCTCGTTTGATATTTAACTTGCTATTTTCTATTCAGGGCAAAATAACTATCTCGAAAATAGTTTTTAATTCTCAGCCACAGTGAATAAGAGATGCCAATCAAAAGTAGCTCTCAATTTGTAATTCATCTGCTATTCATTGCTGCTTTATTAACATACCTCATTCTCCTTTCCCTTTAGGAAATAAATACTCTGAAAGCAGATAATGATGCCCTAAAGATTCAACTGAAATATGCACAGAAGAAAATAGAATCCCTCCAGCTTGAAAAAAGCAATCATGTCTTAGCTCAAATGGAGCAGAGTGACTGTTCTTAGCCCAGAAACTCAAGTAGCACAATCTGTAGATGAGTACAGTGGAGATCTCATTTCCTAAACTGTAACGCACAGACCTGAGGAACTTTAGATTGACCAGCTTTAAAACAGTACTTTAAAAGGAAAAGCCTGTTATTGTTTATTTACCTAAAAGATTCGTAATGTGCAGCATTGTTTTTCAGTCAGTTGACTCAAAGGGGGAAAACTAAAGAATGCAAAACGTTTGCTATTCATACCACTGATGTTCATCAAAAGTATGCGATCTAAAACACGACTGTCGCTTCCTGACAAAGGGGCATCTCAGTGGCCTGCCTGGCTGATTCGTCCTTAAAACTAAAACCTCTGGAAAATGTATTTGCTTCTTACCCTGTGTTTTCTGCAAACTGACTTACTTATTTTGTTCCAGCCAAAGCTTGCTAATAATAGAAAACTACCCATATTCCAAAAGTAGATTTCCTCTGTATCCCAGCATACTTTGTGAACCTGGCTCCTTCTTCACTACCTCAGATCTAATCAATTAGCCTATGTACCCTCCTTCCTCACTACAGTCATAACACCCGAGCATATCTACCTAGAAGCGAATTTCTACTGATGTAGCCACAACTTTTTAGAGGCCTATTAAACATGACATCATCCAATTGCAGGTCAACTCACAGTTGTAGCCTTGCAACTTAACAGTCATCATAAAATAAGTAATCAAATTAGGTACCTGGAAACGTAGTTATTACCATCTCATATTACTGTCTAATTAAAATAAACCTAACGCAAACATGTTTGTCCTTATATATTCTACAGTGGATAGAATTAGGAATTGATGGCTTTAAAAAAAGAATCTATGAAGAGTCTGTGTAACTCTTCATGTTCCATCTTTATCCCTGAAGTAAACTATTTTGAAAGTCCTCTTTTTTAACTGAATTTGTGCTTAACTGTCTTCACTATTAATACTATTTAGAAATAAGCTAATTGGATCAGTGGCTTAAATAACAGCTGTGTGTACATATGTATATAATATGTATATACAATATCAGGCATGCATGTGGCTTGGAATTTTGTTTCCTCCATAAAATGTGGAAGTGAATAAAACAAGTTTTAGTCATTTATACAAAGTCACAAATATAAAGTTCAGTTTGTCACAAGATTAAATTGCTCACAAGGTAAAATTGTATTGTTTGGCAAAATCACAAGTAACAATCCTGTGAGTTTTCTATTATGCAGGTTAATAATAAATGGGCTCATTTAGTTGCCTGGGCAACTATTCACAAATTCATTTGTCAGCCTCTTTTTAGTTCTCTTAAAAAAAAAAAGAAAATCATATGATCATTTTCCTTTTTGGGGGTACTTAGCTTCCATGCCTATAAAGTCTGCTACTAGACTGATGTGAAATTCATAAACAAGTTGTCCTATTGCCAAGAATATGTTAACAATTAAAAGTTCCAAACCTAAAGCCAGTAGCACCAAATCTTCGTAAGAATACGAAGTATATATACAGTATTGCTTACCTGGAGGATTCAGATCATTTAGGAATTCTCTTTGATGAAAGACCAGTTCCCATTTGCATTCCTCCTTGCACTGAATTTTAGTGATGTAGAACTAGCTTGTAGTTAAGTGTTTCATTATATTATAAAGAATCATTTTACACACATATTTACCCTTTTCCAAATTTAAACTCAGAAATACCCAAAGCAGGCCTGCTTAGGCCCACTACCTGGCATATAAACTTAATAGTAACACTTTGTTACTTGCTTTTTATAGGACAAATATGAGTTAGGACAAACTCTAAAATTCATATTCTTCACTGTTCTTCTTTTCCTTTTATATAGACCAAAGATGGTATACTCCAATTTTTTAAAACAGTCAAGGAATACAATTTTTTTCATTCTTCCTCCTCTCCATTCAAAATAAAGACCCCCAGTTTTTATATAAATAATCTATAGGGATTCAAAAGGTCGCAGTCCCCTTAATTAGTCAAATTAGCAATGGCTAAACAGTATCCAGTACTGCAGAATTATCACTGAAATGGATAAGAGGAAACAGTTTCATCACAGGTTTTTTACAGTCCAGCAAGGGCCAATGAGGTATAGTATACAAGTTAATAGTATTTGCGTTGAGCAACATGGGGCTAGAGGGATCACAGAAATAATATGAAAACAAAAGCAAGGTTTTGGCTTATCAAGCCGAGTGCAAATTTTTGCATCTCACATGACTTTAGTTTGGCCAGGTATTTATCTGCCAAAACAAGGACAAATCTTGTTTTATTAACAGCAGGATCACTTCTCTTTTTCTTTGCTGACTCACCTTTTACTGACCAGTTGTGAATTTCTGTCTAAAAATGTATAATACAGAACTGCAAGAAAAAAACAAATGTACAGATTGTAAAGTTTTTTGATACCTAATGTAAGTTTTCTTTGTGTAATATTTATATGATAAAAGACATTAGGATCCCTACAACATAAATGTCTTGTGTTTCTTCTACTTCGTGATCATGTAAATGCTTTACCTGAATTTTTACTATAATCCACAGCTAAGACCACTTCCCTATTCTATTAATCAAATTGAGTTTTCCTGGAAGGAAGGCAAAGCAGCTATTCAGTTTAAAATGTTCTAAATCTTTTTACAACACGAAGAAGTAACACTATAGAAATATTCAATCTCTTTCCATCTTATTCATAACTTACAGTGGTCCCCAAATATTAAGTCTATAAATACTTAACATTAAAGGAGACAGACTTGAGGTTGTCCCTTCTCTGTGGCTTTTAATTCCACAGTTTCGTCTAAGCAAAATAGCAAGTAAAGAAGAGATCCTTTGAAGCTATGGATAAAATTGGTAACGACAGCTCAATCCAGGTTACAGACCTACTCAGGGCAATTTATTTGTGGTCATGATTATTTAGAATGATCAGACATAGCCACAATTTTCCCTTAATCCCCGGCTAATTTTTGTTTAACCAAACCAATGAAGAGAGAGGACACATTTCAGTCAAATTCCTCTGGAGAATGCATTCTGGAACATTTAGATGGGTGTGTATTTATCATTTGGGCAATTCATAATACTTCATACAAAGTAATGAAGTCACACTGACCGCCTGATCCTGAAGGCGAGATTAAACTGCCTGCTCACCTCCCCCATTTTCATCCCCACGTTTCTCTCACCTGTGCTTCTTCCAAGGTATAGATAGTATCACTGCTCAGGACATTTTTCTGGTCACAAATTTTTTTTAGGTTGTCATGCCTCCTCTTGTCACAAATACAGGTAATAAGATGTTTTTTTATTCAAAATGTTTTCCTTTTTCTGTTTAATGAGGCAAGGTTTCCCTGATCTGCAGAACAAAAGTAAGTTCAAAGAAAACCCTTGTTTCCCTTTCGATGCGTGCTTATGAGTAATAGTGTGGTGATTATGTATAGACAGAATACATGCTCTTTATATGGTCCAAAGGAAAGATGACTACTTGAGGCAGAAATTTCCAGTAAGATCATGTCTATATGTGCTATTAGATACCAGGCTGGACAAAAAGAGAAGAAAAAGGGGAAAGACAATGAGGTAATTAAAAAATGAAATTGAGAACCAGGCAAACAAGAATGAAAAGGCGATATCAAAAAAAAGTGTTAGATTTTAGGAAGCAGTAGCGTGCCATTCATCATACTCCATGGTGTTTTGCACTCAATTTATAAAATATTTTCACACTATGGCCTTTCACATTAAGGCCCCAAATCTCCTTCCTGATATTCTAGATACTGCTCAGCAAACTGTTCTACAAAAGAAATTTTTACTGAACAAAGATTATCAAGAAAATCCCACTTTACAGGAAAGGGTAAAATATTAGAGTCTACCTGATTCAGCTTTTCATTCAATTAAGGTTTATAGGATGTGTACATAGGAGTGGTTTCAGCTCCAACATGATTCCAGGAGCAAGTGCTAGACTTTGATAGGAAATAAGCGATTGCAGTGAATAAACGCAAGCAGCGCTCCTATAAAGGTACAAAGAAATCTTATGGAAAATCTAATGAAACTGATGAACTCTTGTTTCTGCCATATTTACCATAAACTTTTAGTGGTAAAAAAGTTGAAAGTAGTTGTAAATCTCCTTCATCAGCAACTAATGCTACCAAAAAAGAAATGAGGCAGAAAGTAAAGGTTTTAAATGAAGATTTTTAAATAACTTTTGAAATATTTTACTCAAATATTTTCTGAAAATTTTTTTAAAATTATTTTTCAGAGTTCATGACTACTGCTAAAGGTATTTTCTTAATTATGGAAAGTCTTTTTTCAGCTATCACCAATGAAATTATATCTTTTCATTAAATATACACACACAAAAAATAACCAAAAAATTTTATATTTTCCTACCTTAAACACATTTCTTCAAAGGGTTAACTTGAAAAATACATGTCTAAGATTACAGAATATTCAATACTTTTAAGGTTTTAACATTATTTTAGATTGTACCAGAGTTTACCAAAAAAAATAACAACAAAAAAACCTGCTAAACATCAAATACCACTTGTCCACTGGGAACAATTCAGCTTTCTATCAGTTGAGTTGGTTGGATCATATTAAGTTGTTATGCACAGGTACTGACCAGAAGCCTACAATGAGATACAGATTTTACACTGAGACTGAAAAAATTTACAGAACCAGCTCTTTTTCTCTAACTCTCTACACTAAGAGAAAAATACATTACTTGGCCTACATCTTAAGGCATTCAAATAGGCCCTCTATAAGTTTTTAACAAATTGTATTTGTACTTAGGTCTTTATGAAACAACCCGAGATGATGGTAAGTGTCTCATTCCTCATTTGACAAATGAGGACAAATCACTCCTTGAGAACTAAGGTCACTGCAATCCATAGCACCCCTGACCTAGTGCCATGATTCAAATCCACAACTCTTGAGAGCTAAGACGGTGACTGCTCCAACTAGCAAACCACATATAGCCATTCCCTAACTTTGTGTTTCCCAAATCTAGCTGTGCATCAGAATTACCAAGGGATGCCTTAGCCCTACCCTTGATCTACTGAAGCAGGAAATTACTGCCTTAATTCTGTGTGATACAGGTCAGCCTGTCTTTTAATATTTGGATATCTAAAGTGAGAGCATAAATGATGAAGATACCAGTTTATAGGACTATTTCTCACACCATCATGTGAAGTTGGTATGTATCTTTGCTCCATTAAAGTATTTCTGACCTCAATCTTAAACTTTGCTTTGTCAAACAAAATCATGCAGATTTCAAATCCAATTAGAAAATAAGTATGTACAGTAAAAAACTTGGGCTTCAATTAATGAAACTTTAACAGAAACATGGCTAGAGAGGAATCTCTTCCTATAAGAGATAAAAATGATTCACAACTGCCTACTAAATACAACTGGAAGTGCCTTTCCCTATTTTGTAAAATCAAATGAAAAACCCACAAAACACATCCACAGCAATACAGGTGAGGCAAGGGTCTATATTCCTTTCCATTACAGGTGGGGTATATGTCTACACCTGAACAAAATACAGGTAACAATCTAAAATCAATCATGACAATAAAATACTTTCCATTTTCCAAGTTTGATGGTATTATTTACATTTTAAAAAATAATTTTTGTTCTTTTGATTTTTAAAAAGACACAACATGCTCAAGGGTACATAGAATATGGAAAAAGTCTTCACTTCGTTTGAGAGATCAACTGGCAGTAAAAAACAATGTTCTTACATATTAACCAATTCAAGAATGATATCACCAGGGAGTCTAACATGGTGTTTACTTCAAAGATGATATTCAAGTATGTTATTTAGAACACTATGTCTAATGTATCTATAAAGAAGCAAGCACTGCTATCTGATTTTTGTAGTTTTTAGTATCTTCTATATCCACCACCACCACCACCACCACCACCACCACCACCTCCTCCTCCTCCTCCTCCATATGGATCTCCATAGCCTCTTCCACCATAGCCCCCTCTTCCACCATAACCCCCTCTTCCACCATAATCTCCCCTGCCTTGGAAACCTCCTCTACCACCTCCTCCTCCTCCCCCCCACCCTCCTCCCCCTCCCCCACCACCTCCCCAACCTCCTCCACCCCCCCAGCCACCTCTTCCACCCCCACCCCCACCACCTCCTCTACCACCACCTCCACCACCACCACCCCAACCACCCCTTCCACCGCCGCCTTCTTGTCTCTTTTGCCAAGGGGGCATTTCTGGGGGTGGTGGTTCAATTTCATTCGGCCGGCCTCCCCTGTCAGGCACCCTTCCCATCAGCACCTGTGTGAAGAAACATTTTCTTTTAGTTTCTAATATTTTAAAAGTTAAAGTTTACATAAAAGTTTCAAGTGATGTTGTTTCTAATAAATAGAAGCCAAAATTTAAGGACATGAAAGTATCAGACATGGCAATACAAATGAATATTAAAAATATTAAGTGTGGGATAAGGAGAAATCTGTTAAAGGATACAAAATCACGGCTAGACAGGAGTAATAAATTCTAGTTTTCTACACCATTGTATGATGACTGTAGTTAATATATAGCTTCAAATAGCTACAAGGAGGATACTGAATGTTCCCAACACAAAGAGATGATAAATGTTTGAGAGGGATATGCCAATTACCCCTGTCTGATCACTATACATTGTATGTATCAAAACAGCACTATGTTCATACATACGTACAATTACTGTGTTTCAATTTAAAAAATAATTTTTTACCTCCTGTTTACCAAGTCTGAAGAAAAAAGAAAAAATGAATTTTTAAAAAAAGGAAATATGAAAAAATATAAAATATGTGATACATGACAAATTCCTTAGAATATACATATATATATTTTTGTTGTTGTTGTTTTTTGTTTGTTTGAGACAGAGTCTCGCTCTGTCACCCAGGCTGGAGTGCAGTGGTGCAATCTCAGCTCACTGCAAGCTCCACCTCCTGGGTTCATGCCATTCTCCTGCCTCAGCCTCCCGAGTAGCTGGGACTACAGGCGCCCGCCACCACACCCAGCTAATTTTTTGTATTTTTAGTGGAAATGGGGTTTCACCATGTTAGCCAGGATGGTCTCGATCTCCTGACCTTGTGATCCACCCGCCTTGGCCTCCCAAAGTGCTGGGAATACAGGCGTGAGCCACCGCACCTGGCCTAGAATATATTATTTTTAAACAATCTGAGACAGTATTTCTGAAACTTAAAGGCTTAATTTTTTCTCACTTAAATTCGTTTAGCAAATTCTGTAACAAATGTAGTACCCACTTCACTAAGAAGTTTCTTTAGGAAAATATTTTTTTATATATATAACGACATGCCTGACATTCATACCATTTATACAGTAACAACTCTGGACTTTCCATTGCCATTGATTTGGTAATTGATCATCCAATAAAAGACTATATTCCTAAGCACATTTCATTTCAAAAATGTATGAAGTATATACAACATGGGACCTTAATGAGGTCAGAGATTGATATAAAAACTGTAATTCCAGGTATCAACGCAAAGAGAGGGATTCTCAATGAACTACTTCTTTTAAGAAACTTAAGCTCACTGACTTTCAGTGGTGATACTAGTGCCATATTATTATAAGGAAAACACAGTTGATATAATTCCTTTACTATGCTTTATAATCCTTTCAAAAATACACTAGGGAAGAGTTTAAGTATCCAACCTTCTGTAGAAAGTAGCAGCTTTATATGCCATGAGCAGAGGAAAGATAGCAATAAGAAGGGTGTCATCTGCTCACCACAGACAAGGGGAAGCCAATAGCTTCCTGCTACTGCCTTTCAGGAAGGAAAACAGCAACTGCCTCAACCAAAATGACCAGTTAATTATATACTTCCATTGATCCTCTAAATCAAAACCAAGTTTAGGATTTATGTCATAAATGAAAGATAAAAAGTGCAATATCCTCAATGTGAGACAAGGTTCTAAGTATGCAACATTCTTTTAAAGATGGCAATGATGTCCTAATTACCAAATCCAAAAAACAGCCTTTCCTGGTTATTATTCTCACTGGTCTCTCTACCAAACATGGTATGTTGGTGGCCATATGGAGATGCCAGAACTGATCATAAAACTACCCTCAAATAATGAGACCATAAATCATAAACTCAGAAGAGATGGCCAATGTTGCTTACAGAAATAAAACTCTTGATCCAGCAAGACTAAATTATAACCCAATGCAAAATGTTAAGTAATATATTTAAAGAGAGAACACTTTCAGAAGGGATTGAGCCACAGTGGAAGCAAAGAGGCAAACATTGGTGATGCCTAACTTAGCAATAATTAGAAAAATGACTTTAAAAACAACCATCCTTCTGAAAAGGTATTTTATCTCAAGTTACACTGAGTGAGAAGCGATGCTTTAAAATTACCCAAATCCCTTATTTCTGATTTTTTTGCTCTTTTGTAATAAAGTTTGCCATGGAGTGCTCTACCTAAATGAACAAGACATGCCAGTAAAGCTGACATAAACATACTAAATTAGTTTGTTATTATTGCTGTTGTAAAGTAAAAAATTCAGTTTCCTTGAGTTTAAGACTACTGTCAGAGAAATTGATGTATACTCCAAATCAGGAAACAGAAGCTCAAAGAGGTTCAGTAGCTCGCCCAGGTCATTTCTGTAAGTAAATGATAGAGCCAGGATGGGAACACAGAATGGTCTGACTCTAAAGCACGAACTCTTCTTTCCTTTACACCAAGGATGTAAGGAATCTGTTAGTTCTTGAAACAATTACTTTTTAGAAAACTGGAAAATAATTCTTGCTAAAGCTTTGACAAAAACAATTCGTAATTCCTCTAATTCAGATAATACTTTGATTTATGAACACACAAATTCAAGTGAATACACATACATACACAAAAATAACATAACTAAGCCTAGACTGAACCCCCCTGCCACTCTTTCTTCTAAATATTTACCAGGACATGAAAGAAAAATAGGTTAAAATCTGTAAAAACATTAAGTAGGATATTATCAGTTCATTTTCCACTGTGCTGAAAGAAACACCAACCTTATTGATGGCACATGCGGTCTTCTCCCGGCTGGTGCCACTACTTGTCCTAATGATCTTGGATAGATCTTCACGAGCAGCAAGTAGATGTGCCATTGTAATTGTTGTCTTGGGTGACAAAGCATAACGTTTAGGCTGATAAATTCTTGCTATATCATCTGTTTTTACCTAAATGACAAAAGGTAAGGAAAAAAAGGAAGAAAAGTACATTTTAATGAAAGAGCAAAAACAATCATAACCTTTAGAAAGAAAGAAAAAGAGATAATGCATAAGCAAGGAATCAGAAAAGAGCAAAAACACCCAAATATCTGATAATTTAGGAATAATTTAGAACAAATAAAATAGACCAACAAGTGTTAAAAATACGTAACTACCAGCAACAACTCGCTAAAAAATAACAAAAAAAAATTCTATTCATATTAACAAAAAAAAAAAAAACCTAAAAAATAGTTTTACCAAAACCACATACACGACCTTTAAAAGGGAAACATCAGTAAATCTTGCAAAAACAAAAGGCAAACTTGTATACGTGGTAAGAAACACCAAGTTTCTGTAAGGGGACTTTAAGTATTATTGTCAGTTTTCCCCAGAATTAACTTATAATCCTACAGAAACAGTTTTTGAGAGAATGAAAACAAAAAAAGAATCTAAAGTTAAATCCAGAAACTCAATATGTAAGAATAACTAAAAGCATTTTGAAAAATAATCCTACCAAATACTAATATGCTATAATACAAAATCATCATCATCTTAACAGTTAACATTTAATGAGCACTTATTAAATGTGCCAGGATGCTGTTCACTTAGTAAGGCATTATTTCTTTAATCCTCAAAATATCCTTTTAGAGTGGTTGGTTTTTATTATGCCCTTTTGCAGGTGGGAAAAAAAAATGAGGCATAGAAAGCTTAAGTTAGTTCTCCAAAATATAAAGAGAATCCTAGCTCTGTCCACTTACTAACAAAGGCCCACCTGACCCGCAAGCACAGGTCTAGTATAGATAACAGTTTGCTATCCCACCTCCATCTAATTAACTAGAACTTGGGAGAAAAAAATAAGATGGATGAAACAGTATATTGAGACTCAGAGCCTCATAAATCTATGAATGCAATAAATGATAAAGGAGACATCACAGATCAACGAGAAAAGGAAAGGATTATCTTTTAAATGGTGCTGGAATGACCTGGTGGCTATCTGTAATAATAACAATAATATGGCACACCATATAACAAAGGGAATTCCAAAGAGAATAAAAAGTTAACTGAGGTTTAATTTTAAATTTAAAAACAACTACATTGCAAAAATTAAAATTTCTGTACTTCAAAAGACATAAAACAACACCTAATGACAACAGGGGAAAATATTTTCAACAAATAATCAACCAGCAAACCTCCTTTATATATAAAAAGCTCAAACAAAAGGAAAACAGAATTCTACAGGAAAAAAAATGACAAGACATATAAATAGAAGTTTTAAAAAAAAGGAAATTCAAATGACTAATAAGCTTAGGAAAAAAGGTCAACTTTGTCAATAATAAGAACAGACAAAACAAGTTAGTCTTTTTAACCACCAAGTTAGCAATAAAGAGGCTAAAGTGAGACAACATTTCATTTACCTTACTGATAGGAGTTTAAATTTATATAAACTTAACTGGAAAACAATTTGGCCATGGGAAGCGAGAGCATTAAGAGACATAACCTTTGACACAGTAAATTTCCTTTAAGGAATCCACCATAAAATTTTACTTTGAAATTTATATATAAAAAATTATACATAGAAACATGCCTGGTATTGTTAATAAAGAAAAAAATGTATAAAATAAGAGAATTAAGTAAATTACTGAATCACTGTGATAAAACATAATGCAGCCATAAGAAGGACTACTGAAAGAAATTTAGTACTGTTATATGCTATGACATGGATGAACCTTGCAAATATTATGCTAAATCAAAGAAACCAGAGGCAGAAGCCACATATTGTATGATTCCGTTTATATGAAATGTTCAGAGGCAAATCCACAGAAACATAAAGTATATTATAGTAATAGTTGCCAGGGCATGGAGGTAGGGAGTATTGGGAATGACTGCTGAGAGGCAGCTATGTCATTTTGGGATGATGGAAATGTTATGGAATTACATATAGGGTTATACAACACAGTGAACAGACTAAAAACCACTGAATTGTATACTTTAAAATGGTATATTTTGGCCAGGCACAGTGGCTCACTCCTGTAATCTCAGCATTTTGGGAGGTTGAAGTGGGAGGATCACTTGAGGTCAGGAGTTTGAGACTAGCCTGGGCAACACGGCAAAACCCGGTCTCTATAAAAAAAAAAAAAAAAAAAAAAAATTTTAATTTGCCAGGTGTGGTGGCACACGTCTGTAGTCCCAGCTGCTTGAGAGGCTGCAGTGGGAGGATCACTTGACCCTCCAGTGAGTTGCAGTGAGCTATGATGATGGCACTGCACTGCAGCCTGGGCAACAAGACTACACCTCAAAAATAAAAATAAAATGGTAAATTTTATGTTAATTATATCGCAAAAAAATTAAAAGTTAATTTCAAAAAGGGTACTAAAATAGAGTTTTTAGAGATATTGGAAAATTGTTACATATATTTAGTGAAAAAGCATGCTATAAAATTACAATCACAATATCTCGATACTAGCTAAACAGTAAAGAAACTACATAATCTTTCTAATAAATGACTATAATCTTTTTGAAGGGCAACTGTAGAGTATGCATCAATAGCCTTAAAATCATTTCCTTTAATCAAGATATTTCACTTTTAGGAATATATCATGGACATGAACAAAAATTTAGCTGTCAAGGATTTTATTACAGGGTCAAAGAGGCAAAATTAGAGAAAACCTCAGTGTCTATCAATACAGTATATATATGCATATAATAAAATATTGTGCAAAGATTTAAACTGCTGTAGAACAAAGTTGATAATGGTCACTCAACAATAGAGACACATTTTCCTATCATTAAAATAGGGAGAAAATGATAAAGGTATAATAAATTTAACAAGTTTAACAAGAAAAGAAAACTTAGTATACAAAGGCATATAATCATATAATCAATTGAAAAAGACCGAACGAAAGGCCAAAACTGATCCATACATAGCCTGAGGAAAATACATTTTTAAAAACCTTCCCAAATAAGAAAAAAAACAAAAACACAACCTCCTTGTCCTAAAACATGAAGAAAAAAGACCAAGATGAGACAATAAAATATCAAGCTATTTCCTAAAGGAATATTTGCTCAAAGCTCCCATTGAAGTCCAGTTAAGGGGTTAAACATGCCCATGAATCTATGTCACTAAATGTTGAAAGAGTATGTCAAAACTCATTTGTTTTGGATTTCTCTGTAATCTTAATGCCAACACTGAAAATATCAAAGTACAGTAGGACAATTTTAATGCCACTACCGTTCACAATTTGCTAAATATTCCTAAATTCCTTTTTCTCAATAAAATTCTGTTAGGTTAAACTGGAGACCCAACATATATACAACCTCTAATAAGTTTCCAGAGCTCAGTAATGCTGGTGCTTCCCACACATCTGAACTCTATTCCATTTCTTGAGGTCAGCAATCATGTCATCTACTTCGCTGGTAACTTATAGTTCTTAACAGCATCTGAGCTTCTTGCACAAAGCAGTTACTCCAATGAAATACACAGACATCCCTTGGAGTTTATCCTGGCGCACATGCAGAAGTGATTCAGGCTTTAACCACTCAAGAAGCTGATTAAACACAAACAAATCTTCTATATATAATCATAGGCAGTACTGAGATGTTCATCCTGAACCAGGTACATAGTACCTGACATACACAAAGTGCTGAGTGTTTATTAAAGAAAATGCATGAATGATGATCTTTAATCCCTCTTCTAATCACTCTTCACTTTTCTGTATCTGTCAGGTGTTTGGAAAGAGACTCTATGTAAAACACATGAGGGAGGATTTCTAGGTAAATGAGTCATACTGAAGACACTAAATTATAAAAGGTACATATATCCTAAATTATAAAAGGGACAGATAAAAAGGGAATCAACATTTCAAAACACTCAAAGTCTATTTTGTAAAACAGTCCATGCCTCCAACCCCTGGTGACATGCTGCTACTCCTTTCCTGGACAAAGAAAAATACAGTATATAGGGGAAAAAAATGAGGTTTCTTTTCCTGAAAAAATGAGCAACTACAAAGACCACACGTTGGCATTAAGAATTGCCACAGCACATCGGCCAGCTCCAAAGTCTGACGTTAATGATCCCTAATAATGACTGTAGTTCCCAGTAGGCTTTATCGTGCTTTACTCTTTTCTTTTTAAGAGACTGTGACTCGCTATGTTGATCAGGATGGTTTTGAACTCCTGGCCTCAAGTAATCCTCCCAGCTCAACCTCCCAAAGTGTTGAGATTATACGTTGTGAGCACAGCACCTTCCCTCCCACCCCAACTGCCTTTATTATTAGAGACAGAGTCTTGCTCTGTCACCCAAGCTGTAGTGCAGTGGCATGATTATAGCTCACTGCAGCCTCAAACTCCTGGGCTCAAGCGATCCTCCTGCCCCAGCCTCCTGAGTAGCTGGGACTATAGGCACACACTACCATGGACAGCCGGTGCTTTACTCTTAAATATGGACAACCAAAAACTACTCTGCAGCTGAAGAAGCCACCAACATGAGAGAGACCAAGAAAAATAAATAAATAAACAAAAAATTATGCTGGAGGAAACAGATAATTGAAAGTAGAAAAAAAAATTACAAAAGCAAAGTTTCTTTACTCAAGATGATAGTATACCAAAAAATATTTTTAAAAAATCAAGAAACAAAAAGAATTTAAGGAAATTTTAAAAATAATTGCAGAAACAAAAATTCAACACCAACTATACAATAAAGTTAAAAACATTTCTGAGAAAGTGAATCAAAAAAGGGAAAGAGAGGGAAAATGAGAGGAAAAAAATAAAACAATTTAAGTGGGTCTATCTAGAACGTTTAATATCTGACTAAAGCATTTCAGAAAGAGGATAAAGAAAACAAAAAGGAAAAATAAATAAAGGAAAATATAAAAGCTAAGAGTCTACATATCAAAATGTTCATCTAGTTAGTAAGTCACGATGAATGAAAAAAAAACTCAGACCAAAATATGCTGTGCAATTTCAGAACTCCAAGGATAAATAGTCCAAAAGCTTACAGAGAAAAATAACAGGTCACACAAAGACACAGAATGGAGTCCGTTTTCTTAACAGCAGCATTAAATACTTGAAAACGATGACGCAATGCCTTCAATATTCTTAGAGAAATATATTTTCAACCTAGAATTTTATATTCAAATGTGAAAGCAGACTAAACATTTTCAAAATGCAAAGAGATTGAGAAAAATCACCTCCTATGCACTCCGTGTTTGGAAATTACTTGTGGATTTCCTACAACAGAACAAGGGGATAAACAAAGAGTAGACCATGAGATCCAGAAGGTAGTAGAGCAGCCAAGGATAGCCATGCAAACAGCCCCAATTGCAATAAGTGGATGCAAGTTTTTGAGAGAAAAAGTATACAGAAAATGGAGAACTCGGCCGGGCGCGGTGGTTCACGCCTGTAATCCCAGCACTTTGGGAGGCCGAGGCGAGCGGATCACGAGGTCAGGAGATAAGACCATCCTGGCTAACACGGTGAAACCCCATCTCTGCTAAAAAAAAAAAAAAAAAAAAAGAAAAATACAAAAAAATTAGCCGGGCATGGTGGCGGGCGCCTGTGGTCCCAGCTGCTCAGGAGACTGAGGCAGGAGAATGGCGGGAACCCGGGAGGCGGAGCTTGCAGTGAGCCGAGACCGCGCCACTGCACTCCAGTCTGGGCGACAGGGCGAGACTCCGTCTCAAAAAAAAAACAAAATGGAGAACTCATTAGAAGACCTAATTTTTAAAAAATTAGATTAGAGTTTAAAAAAAAAAAAAAAAAGGATTTTATCATATTGCAGAAATACAATGCAAGAAAAGATAAAATTCATTTAGAAGCCCCTTTGTAGGTTGATTAGCCCTCCAAAGATGTCCACATCCTAATTCCTGGAACCTGTGAATGTTACCTTGCAGATGCAGCTGTGATTAAGTTAAACATTTTGAGATGGAGAGCTTATTTTGTATTAGCTGTGTGGGCCTAATATAATCACAAGGGTCCTCATAAGGGAGAGACAGGAGTCAGGGACAGGAGAAAGCAATGTGACAATGGAAGCAGAAAGAGAAAGAAAGGCTGGAAGATTTTATTAGGCTACTGGCTCTGAAGAGAGGAGATGAAGCCAAGAGCTAAACTATGCAGGTGGCATTTAGGAGCTAGGAAATGCAAGGAAACAGATTCTCCCCTAAAGCATCCAGGAAGAATGCAACCCTGCCAATACCTTCACTTTAGGACTGCTAATCTCCAAATTTTAAGAGAATAAATCTGTATTACTTAAGCTACTAAATTTGTGGTAAACTTTCACAGCAGCCATAGGAAACTAATACATCACATGGAAAGAGACATCATGTGAAAGACAAGAAGGTAACAGAAGCATCACACTTATGAGAAGCTAATGCCTGATGATCTGAGGTGGAATAGTTTCATGACAAAACCCTCCCCCTGCCCCCCCACCCTCTGTGGAAAAACTGTTTTCCACGAAACCAGTCCCTGGTGCCAAAAAGGTTGGGAATTGCTGGCATAAGTGACCCTAACTGGTCTAACATGGGGCAGAAGAACTGCCCAGTTAATAAAAAAAATGTAAAAATAATAATACCTGAAACTCCACTTGCAGTCAAGATAATCGGCACCAGATTTACTCTCCCATCTGAAACAACTAAAAAACTGGATAACCCACGTGATGTGAACCAATGACGGTCAGACAATGGACATCAAGGAACACAGGACAATGATCCCTAAGTGAGGAGAAGGCCTGTAATTGTCTCAGCTTACTGCCTGGAGAGTTTCCAGGTGATGATGCAGGGTGGGGAGAACGGGGGTGAGGAGTGATCCCAGACTAAGCATGGGTACAGATTAGAGGCATAAAATGGGGGTGATGGGAGACAGCTCTTTAGAAAGCTATCTGAAGAGATTCAAATTTGGAAATGCCCTCACCTCCCAACCCCCTCCTCAACTGAAACACATTCTATAATCCAGCCTTAAGATACTTTTAAGACCTGTTGGCATCAGTACTACCTGCAACTATTCTTATATCCTGCTTTCTTGTTACATTGCTCACCATATCTATCTCATTATCTCATATGATGCCCCTTCTTTTATGCATATCCTGGCATAAATCACAGTAACTATGAGTTTAAAATAAATGTCAAAACTGTGGGGAAAAAATAAGTTATATGCAACAGGGATTTATACAAGACCAGAATCATCTTGTAAGACCAGTAGTTGACCTGGATATGTAGTTGAGATAGCGATGCAGTGCAAATGTGGCATGGTTACATAACAGACAAGCAAGCCAGAAGAGCTGTTATAGGCTACCACCTACAGGACACATATGGGAAAACAGCCTTACCTTTGCTCTATCAGACCATCCAAAGGACTGTACAGTCACATCTAATCGTTTCATTAACATTCGCCGGCGGCACTCATATTCACAGGAAAGAGCATCATTTATTCTTTCAAGTTGTTCCTTAAAAATTTGGAGACAAAAATAATAAAACTTTAGACTCTTTCCTTCTGCAAATAAAAGAAATCTGAAAATTGTTCTAAGTACTTCCTACTGAGTCAAAAGATACTATACTTACTGACCATTTTCTGTTCCCATGAGACTTTACAGTAAATTAAATACTGAAGCATAATTGAAAGAACGTTTATGATATCCAGAAGACATTAAACATACAAATTAAATTCCACCTGTTGGTAGAGTATACCTTATCTGTAATCAAATATGTTAATTTAAGTAAAACATTTACCTGCTAAGCAGTCTGGACCAATAAGAAAAGAAAATACCAATAACTCATCTTGCTGGCTTTGAGCCTCTGTTCTTTTCAAATCACAACTGTGCTAGCACATTGAGTATTATAAATATTCTCAACCAGGTATTTTAAAAAATTAATTAGTAATTTAACTAAAGAAATGTTAGGAAATATTACTCCAGAAGATCAATCAATTTTAACTGTACAAAATAATATACGCATACTGTATATTGAAAAATAGATGTTCATTTATAAAATTAAGTCATATTCACTAATTTAATTACATAAAACTAATAACAAAAAGGGGGATTTACCGCCTGTTCTGAATTTAAATCAATTTTCAGCAGTGGTTTTCCCACATGATTTTTCTGGACCTTTGAGAGAATATCTTTCACCTAAAAGTAAATATAAAAGATTGTGAAAAATGTATATTCCTAATTTAAAACAATCTTATGCTTGTTTAAAGTATTGCTCTGAACACTACAGAATAAAATAGTAAAGTGACATAATTAAAATATACCATCACACACCAGAATACCACTACAAAACAGAGTATCTTTTTCAAAAAAGCACATTATATTTATTCAAGCTATAGAACACATTCTTTCCCAGCATAAGAATGAACATACTCAGACAGTTAAAGAAGTACCCAGGTTCTACTATGAGAATCTGTGTCTTAGTGAAATAACTTTGGAGTTCCTACTTAAGATAGCACTTTCCTACTTCCTAGTAAATTTTCAAAAGGGATACTAAAACCTTTGACCAGCACATTGATTTTTCTCAAATAAATGCTATGTACACATTCCAGTTGTAAGTATTCTCATTCATTGTTCAGCAAGACAACATAAGGGAGCAAGCCATCTATCTCAATTACAGTCATCACGTACATATTTTCATTACTTGTGCAAAGCCCCTAATTTAAATTACTTGAAACATTTTTATTTTGATAAACAAGATATTAGGCATTTACTTTTCCTTTAGGAATATCAGGGTCATTCAGTAATTTATCCTCCTAACTAAAGGATTAATTTACCTTCCTGACTGGAGAATCCATCATTAGCTAAAGAAAATATTTACAAAACCAAATGAAATATTTACAGTTTTTTTTCACAAGGTAACCAGAGGAAACAATCAAGGGCAGTTCAGATTTTGAGGAGCATGAAGCTTATTTAATGTTGGGGGCACTCTTTAAGGAAAGAATTCAAAATTAGCTTGGAGGCTGGGGTTGCAATGTGGAGTAACTGTAAATGGGCACAGTTGAGATTTCTTCTGAGGGTGATGGAAAAGCTCTAAATTAAAGAGTTTGGTGATGGTTGTTCAACTCTGTAAATATACGAAAATTCAGTGAACTATATATATATATATATATATATATATGCTCAAAATGGGCAAATTTTATGGCATGATTACATTTCAAAAATGGTGTTTTTAAAAAATTAGCTTAGAAAGAACCTACGCAAATAAGAGACTCCAAAACTTCAGCTTTAGTAGCTTCACAGCAAATCTACATCTACAATGATACAATTTCTGTACTGATACATTTTTTACATATTTTAAAGAAATTATTATTTTCTTAAAACGGACCATTTCTGTAGATTCTCCAACTATTGTAAATATCTCCAATTTTAGGATTTTTCATACATTATAACAAGTATGAGTTGTAACTCCTCACTCCAGAGGAATTCTCAATGTATACTTGTAGTTTGTTATGTGTAATCACATTCAGCTCCATTCCTAGGATTCCAACATTACGTAATAGTTTTAATAAATCTGAAAAATCACTTGTTATAGAGTAAGTTAAGGGCACAGGCTGTGAAGGTTGACTACCTGGGTTTAAACCTCAGGTCTACCACCATTTAGAAATGCGATTGTTTAACTGATTAAATCTTTCAGTACCTCAGTTTCCTTGCATGGTTGTCTAGGTAATACTACACAGGGGCGATGTATGACCCATAACCTTGGGTGATGTGAGAATTGAGTTATTACATATAAACATTTAGAACCACCTCACATGGGTGATGTTAGTATTAAGTGAGTTATTACATGTAAACATTTACAAAAGTGAATGCTATATATTTGCTGTTATTATACCACCACTATATATTTGTTATAATTATACCACTATAATTACACATTTGAACAACTTTAAGTTAGAAAATAATACTTTCCTTCCCCAGTGATAACAAAGTGTCTTCTGGACAAATCACATGTAGAAGAAAGAAAACATGAAAACTTTTACTCTTGGTTAAAAACTGAATAGAGTAGGAAGACCTTTGAAGGAAGTATTTAGCCAAGATGGTCATAGTAACAACTACCTTATAATTAGTATGCCAGTATTTGAACCTAGGCATTACAGACTGCTTCCAAGTAAGGAAAGGAGGTAATTGAGAATGTTTTTAATATTAAATAAAACCCATAAAATGGAATAGCCACTTTGAGAAGCACTAGAAAATTATTATGAACTCAGAAATCTGTCTAATTTGAAATAGTCCCAGAAAATTTAGTAAACCCCAGATCAGTCTTCATCCAGAAGAAAACAGAAAAAAATTCTGAAGAGTAACTTGTTAACTCTCTAAGAATGTTTTTGAGCTGAGATTCACAGACTTACTCTCTGGTTTGTAAGTTCTACCAAAAAAAAATTTTTTAATATTCTGTTTTTATCTTAATGACACTATAATTCTCTTACATTCATTAAGACACACCTTATTTTTCAGTTCATAAATTATCAATGCAAAAGAGATCTTTACTGAACAAGGATTTAGTTCAAGGCACTGTGTCTAAAAACGGAGTTATGTACTTATTCTTGAAGGTTAGGCAAGAATTTTATTTTCCTTTAAAATGAATCCTCTATTATTCCCCTAGAGGACTGCATATTTAACAAATGAAAGCCAGGAACTAGGCCAGAATTTGGTCTGTGAGAGTAGCATCCTCTCTAATATATGGCTTGACTGGGAATAAGAGTTGTTCACTAACTGGAAAAAAAAAAATTCCAAAGTACATAAGGTACATAGTTTGTAGTTGTTTTTAACTATCCCCATCAGGGTCCTAATTAATACATTCTTCCATTCATTATATAATGCATTTACTCTCACTAAACATTTATCCACCAAAAACTGTGCATGCTCACTGCTAAAGAAACCACACTGCAATTCTATTAACATCCATTTTTTTAAAAGTTTACACTCCTTTGACTTTGTAGGATAACTCTACTTCTTTCTTCCTTTTCTCTTTCTCTTCTCTCTCTCTTTCTTCCTTTCTTTCTTATACTACATTACAACCCTGGTTAGGAAAGTGATCCTTAACTTTGCTAAGTGATTTCTATCATGTTAAACTCTGGCAAAGACGAAGCATTAAGATTTGATTCCTGAATATTAGCTACTGACAAATCAGGTCACAGGCCTGTTAGGTCTGAATCCAAAACTGGGTTAACATGAAGATAAACTCTTGAAATAAAATGTACACCGCATAATGATAGGGAATAGTTTCATTTTTAATATAGCACTTACATGTTAGCATTCAGTTGAATTTGGGGGGAAAATAAAACAAAGATAATACCTTTGATTCCACTTGGTTTAGCATATGTGGAATGTCAGAAGTTGTTGACTTGGGTATACCAAGTGTATCAAACATAGCTTGAACTTCCTGATAAATGTCACTATTTTTATCTAATTGAGAATTTCTATGTTTCTTGTTCTGTAGTATCTGTGAAGCTTGAAGTTCTGTACTTAAAAATACTAGAATAAAGAGAAAATAAATAATGTTAATACATGCGTAAGAATCTCTTAAAATATTTCACTGAAATTATTTATTCACTTAAAACAAGTATCAATTAATACCAATAATGCCAACTTACAAAGAACCAAAGAATACCAACAGCTGTAGAACACTGTAAACTTATAAATGAAATCATTCCCTAGTCCATAGTGTTACATTTTTTTTTAAATGAAATGAGAAAAAACAACTAAAGCTATATAAAATAGACACCCTATTAAAATGCATTTACACTGTACTTTAACTGGTTGATTCTTTTCACACTGGAGGAACCCTAGTAGCTCCTACTGGAGTTAAGCAGGCAAAGATCCAGGCCCCACAAAACAGCAGCTTAACTTTCTCCTACTTTACCTATAGAGGTTTAACCCAAGACTTAGTTTGAAACAGATGAATGGGTACAGAAAAAACGGCACTAGAAGCGAAAAACTAAAATGAATGTATTTAATACTACCAGGAAAAAGAGAAATGGTTTATTTTATTCTCTTTGATTTCACACTAGCTGGTTTCAGTTCCATTTTAATTAACATATTAAATGATCTAGATTGCTATTTCAATAAGTACATGTTTACCAAGGACCTGTTCTGAGCCAGGAACCGTGTGAACAATGGGGATGCCAAGTCAAGGAAGATATGATGCCTACCCTCAAAGAGTATAAAATCCAGTAGTTGAGACCCACCACCAAATCAACAATTTAAGAACAGATAAGAATGTGTAAGACTCTGGTAAATTATTCTGTCTCATATGTACAGAGCACGCAGGTCAGGGGAGAACATATAGCTCTAACTTTAACTGATCTATAAGCACATAGAGCAATTTGAGTCAGGATAGACCACCCCAAACTGTTTATAAGTCCCTTTACTTTCACCGTTTCATCTAATCCTTTCAACAGCCCTATTTAAGAAAATTATTCAAAAATCTTAAATGGTTATAGTCTTGTTTTAAAGAGACTCTTCACTACAGTAGGTAAGACTTTGTTTTTGGCTGGGCGTGGTGGCTCACGCCTATAATCCTAGCACATTGGGAAGCCGAGGCGGGCAGATCACCTGAGGTTAGGAGTTTAAAACGAGCCTGGCCAACATGGTAAAATCCTGACTCTACTAAAAGTACAAAAATTAGCCAAGCGTGGTGGCACGCGCCTGTAGGCCCAGCTACTAGAGAGGCTGAGGCAGGAGATTTGCTTGAACCCAGAGGCGAAGGCTGCACTGAGCCAAGATCGTGCTATTGCACTCCAGCCTGGGTGACAGAGCAAGATTCTATCTCAAAATAAATAAATAAATAAAAATTCTTTGTTTTTATTTGTTTAGTTAAAATTAGACATAAACACCACAATTTAATATTGCAATTTTAACTTCGGCTGCGTAGAAAATACACCTGAAAAACAATTTAAAAGTACAGGTGCCAGGGTCCCATTCTCTGAGATTCTGAACAGTAGATCCAGAAGTAGGAGTTGGGCATCTGTGTGTGGTTTGTTTTAGACCCAGCGTGATTGTCAAGGACAGGCAAGACTGATAGTCACTGGTTTAAAGACTTTTCCATGCAGTCTACATATGACAGTTTAAAGAGTCAAATACCAAAATACTAACATCAATTATTAAACTTTAAGACCAATATTAAATTTTCTTTATGAGGACTATACTAAGGTCATTTTGACTTAAAAACTACATTAAGACCAGGTGTGGTGGCTCAGGCCTGTAATCCCAGTATTTTGGGAGGCTAAGGTGGGAGGACAGTTTGGGCCCAGGAGTTTAAGACCCACCTGGGCAACACAGACCCCATCTTTACAAAAGAAGATTTTTTAAAAATGAGCTAGGCATAGTGGTGTATGCCTATAGTCCCAGCTATGCAGGCTGAGGGAAGAGGATTACTTAAGCTCCAGAGTTTGCGGGGGGCCAGTAAGCTACAATCACACCATTGCACTCCAGCCTGGGAGACACAGTGAGACTCCATCTTATAATAAAAACTTGATTAAAACAGATTATCAGTTGTTCAAAAATTTATATTTTAGACAGAACCTTGGCTGAAGTCTATTGTTGCTGTATGGAAACATGCACTCCCTATGTGAGAGTACAGACAAGAGTCTAGCATTTACGATGCTAATCCATGCAGAAAGTAAGCAGTATAGGGAAAAGTAAGCCTTCTTCCTTTTGCAGATCCTTAGATTCCCCCTCCCCAGAGGCAATCACCATTAATTTCTTGGGTACCCTTTTAGGCATGTGTGTGTATAGGTATTCAAGATACATAGTAGTCATCTACGTGCTTTTCTTTTATATAAACAAGAACATGCTATACATGTTCTGTATATATATATATATATATATATATATATATTTTTTTTTTTGAGCCGGAGTCTTGCGCTGTGGCCCAGGCTCGAGTGCAGTGGTGCGATCTCGGCTCACTGCAAGCTCCGCCTTCCGGGTTCATGCCATTCTCCTGCCTCAGCCTCCTGAGTAGCTGGGACTACAGGGGCCCACCACCACCCCCGGCTAATTTTTTTTTTAATTTGTAGTAGAGATGGGGTTTCACCGTGCTAGCCAGGATGGTCTTGATCTCCTGACCTCATGATCTGCCCGCCTCGGCCTCCCAAAGTGCTGGGATTACAGGCATGAGCCACCACGCTCGGCCATGTTCTGTATATTTATTTTGTATTTACCAACATATCTTAGAGATCATTCCATATCAGCACATTTGATTTATCTGCATTCTTCCTGTTACCTATCTAGTGACATCACTGCATTAATGTACCATTTCTATTTATCTATATTTATGGACTCTCAGGTTTCTGGTCTTTTTGCTACTACAATGTCATAATGAACATGGTTTTCTTTTATCTTTGTACACTTGGGTAAACAGATATATATTCATAGACAAAGAACTGCCAAGTCAAAAGAATTGCCAAGTCCAAAGGCCAAGTGATTTTTAATGTGACACTGAAAATGTGTCCTCCTAAGAGGCTGTACAAGCTGTTCTCCCACCGCAGTCTAACGTCCGTAGTATACTAAAAGGCTTACCCCTCCAAACTTCTACTATGATTTTTTGAGTGAAAAATGGTATCCTGTCATAAGTGATATTGTGCATCTTATCATGCTTAGAAGCAGTTAAAAATTTTTTTCTGTAGAATGCATGTTCATGTCTTATGTATTTTACACATTTTCTCAGTGAATTTTTGTCTTTTTTGTCTTGATTTATAAAAGCTTTTTACATGGTACAGAATTTGGCCCTTTTTATTTTATACATGTTGCAAACACTTTCAAAAAGAACACAAAGAAGCTTATTATATCAATATGATTAAAACAGTCAAACTGAAGAAAGAATAGATGCTGGTAAGACTGTGAATTGGTATAACCTTTCTGGAGCAAAACATGGCAATATACATCTAGACCAGAGACTATTTTAAATGTTCATAATCTTTGTCTAAGTAAGCAAAAATATAAACAAGGAAATCATTTCAAAATAGAAAAAATCCAAATACCTCCAAATTTGAAATCTGTTACACAGATTTATTTGAAATCTGTTACACAGGGTTACAAATTTGAAATCTGTTACACAGGGTTATTATGTCAACAGCAGAGCCAATTTATTTTTTCAAAAAAAAGTGATAGGGAAATAAAGAGATACACGATATATCAAATGAAGAGGAGGAGAAAAGCTGTAACAGGATCTGTATCTTATTTAAGAGTGAGTGAGAGTGTGAGAGTGTGTGTGTAGGTACACAGAAGACAAAGACACAATATTCTCTAGGGGGAGTGAAATTATAAATGCTTTTCTTCTTTATGTTTTATGTATTTTCTAAGATTTCTATAAGCATGTAATTTTTGAACATATAAAATGTACCATTTTAATCATTTTTAAGTATACAGTTCTATGACATCACCATCCATCTTCAGAACTTTTTCATCTTCCCCACTGAAACTCTGTACCCATTAAACACTAACTCCTCCTCACCGCCCTCCTGAGCATGTTATTTTTATAATCAGAAAAACCGATATACTTCTCTTAAATCTCTTCTTTATTCCTACTTGTACCAGAAATCTGTATCACTACAATTGCTAAGCTTCTTAGCAGCTAAGGAAAAAAGGGAACCATGATGGATTACCTAATTCTCATTGAGTGATATTAAGGATATGCAAGTTCCTCTAGTAGGTGCTTCTTAGGTTCCTTTCTGTTCCAAAATACCTAAGAGTTACTGTGATCTCCCATTAACAGTGGTTCATTAAATCAGTGACTCGCACCAAATGGGAGGAAGATGGAGAACGGTGTATTGGGATGGAGAGAGAGGGCATATAATTTTTATCCCCACTCAACACATACAAGGTAATTTCAATTCCAATACTTTTAACACCACTAAACACACACACACACACACACACACACACACACATTTCATCTCCAATGAAACAAACTTTATTAAAACACTAGCACCTAGGAGGAATATGTCACATGTAATCTTTTTATAAATGGTATAATCTGAAAGAGAAATCTTCAATAATAAAAGGTATTAGATTAGTCATTGTTTGTAGAACTTTAAAAACATTATAAAATTAACCTAAAGTAAAAAAATGATGAAAGGACCCAATACAAACATGGATCTACTATTTATGGCAATTGTTTGAATACAGTATGACCTATATTCCAAATCCCTCCCTGATGAAACTGGTCACATAGAAGTGTCCTAAAGGCACAAATTTTATCTTTAAAAAAAAAAAGCAAACAAACAACCCTCATATATCTCTAGTATCCAGAGCAGTTCCTGGTACAAGAGTAAGTGATAAACAATTTTTTTTTAACAAATTATCATCCAGTGCCTAGTTTCAGAGAGCTTTAAGATTAAATAGGACCTTGGAGATCATCAACTTTAGCCACATAGTCAGGAATAATAATAACAGATAGAATGAGATAAAGAAAAAATTACTAAAGTACTATATAAATCACAAACACAAGACATTCTACGTTGGTCAAATAAATCACAAGTGTTAGAAGGTATAATGGTAAAATTCATACTATATTGTATAAACATTTCTGAGATACCTTTGTATTTTAAGTAAAATATTAAAACCTTTTTAATATACAAAATGTCTAATGCTTCATTAATAAATCTTGACTTGAAAATAATAAAAACCGCATCAAACACATGCATTTAAATGGTCAACATAACTTACATAGAAGTTTCAAACAGTCCTCCTTCTTTTTTAAACGATCTTTAATATCTCCTGATATGAGTACAGAATACGGACATGCCATTTCTTTTAAAAAGCCACTTATCTCAAGCTGGAAGCTCTCTAGATCATCTCTTCCTTTAAAAAAAGAAAAATCATAAAACATTTACTGAGCATTTACCATATAATCCAATACTATAAAATCTACTTGTTTATTTCCATTTTACATTCAATTCTAAATTTTCACATTAAATCCTTAAATGTGTGATCACAAAGCTTATGTTAACAATTGAAATAGTAAAAGCATTATTATGGCTATAATTATTAATTCACTTCAGAGCAAATGATCCATTTCTACTGTATTTCTATATATTCAGAAAAATAAATGCAACCATTTAACCCTCAGTGCCTATCTTTATTTCATAATGTAATTACGTAGGTGGTCGTATTATATGTTTAGAATTCAACTTATTTTACTTTGCGCCAAGTGAACTGTTAGATCTGGCAAGGAAAGAACAACTGAAAAGTAAGGATAAGCTGGGTGTGGTAGCCCGTATCTGCACTTTCAACTACTCAGGAAGGTGGGGTGAGAGGACTGCTTGAGCCCAGGAGTTCAAGTCCAGTCTGGGCAACATAACAAGACCTCATCTCTTAAGAAAAAAAGGGATACCTTTCAAAGAAAAAGCTACTTTTGTGAATGCACAATTTTTAATTTTTCTTTTTATTATACTATTAATATCCGAAATTCTACCAAAGACCCACAGGACCCCTTACTAAGATGGTGATGAACTAAAGAAGCTTTATGAGCTAGTACAGAAGTTTTTAATAGAGGTATTCCTATGTGAATCCATATCCTGAGCTACAAGCTTCCGAACACAAATTAGAAATTACATATATATATAATATTTTAAGCCTTAATTCAACATGAGCACCATTCAAAAAATAAACTTTTAAATAATCAAATTCAGACCCTACGTTTTCTAAAAAACTATACTAAGGTTTAGACAGCAGATATCAGAGCTGTCAGGAAGAAAAAAAAATAGCAGATAAACAGTAATTGCTTATAGTTTTATAGCAAATTTAAGTATCAATTTTGGATTAATATAAAATTTAATCCAAACATGTTTACTACCACATACTGAAATTCTTTGGAATACGTGATTTTTCTTTGTACACTGGGCACATTACTGATAAAACTATAAACCCATAAGTTATCAGTTTATTTTACTATTAAACAGAAAAGTAAATAAAACATAATGGCAATACCAGCAGACGTGATACTTTCTTCCAAGTTGCATAATGATTTTATTTGAGAGCCTAACCAAATACAGAGCTCTGAAAATTCAGGTGAAGATAATCCACCCTCTGCTGCCTTTGTAAGGGCTTGCTCTTCTAACAATGGTCCTTTATACCTAGAAAGGAAGAAATACATGTTAAATACTAAATAAGCCAATCAAACAAAAAAACTTTCAATACTCTGTGTCAAGGTCTGCTGCTTGCTTTTGTAAATAAAATGTTATTGGAACACAGCCATTAAATGTATTAATCTACAAATTAGCTATGGCTGTTTCCACACTACAATGGAAGAGCTAAGTAGTTGTAACTGAAAATGATCACTACGTGGCCTTTTAAAGAAATGGTTTGCTGATTCCTGCTCTATATAATTAACATTTAGCTTTTTTCCTACGTTTTAACATTCCACAGTAAAATTGTCTACCAATTTTAAGATAAATTCCACAGATATCACAAAGTCAAATACAGCATAAAGTCTAATAACTTTACATTAATTACAATAAAAGTGTGGTGGAAAAAAGCACAGATACAAATTACAAATTTAAAAAAGCTAAAGTTGAAAAGAACCTATTAGATCATTTTAATCTAAACCTTTTATTTTATATTATTTTATTTATTTACTTATTTGTTTATTTTTGAGACAGGGTCTCACTCTGTGACCCTGGCGGGAGTGTAGTGACACAATCTGAGCTCACTGCAACCTCTGCCTCCTGGGTTCAAGCAATTCTCATGCCTCAGCCACCAGAGTAGCGAGGATTATGGGCACCCGCCACCACACACAGCTAATGTTTGTATTTTTAGTAGAAAGGAGGTTTAGCCATGTTGGCCAGGCTCTCCTGAGCTCAAGCAATCCACCCACCTCAGCCTCCCAAAGCGCTGGGATTACAGGTGTGAGCCACCGTGACTGGCCTCATTTATTTATAATTTCACACTTTTAAACATTTCTGCAAGTTGTATTTCACAAGAATCTTAAATTTTCAAAACACTTTACATACTATCTTAACTAAATTAGATGATCAGTTTTCTACTTTTATGGTTCTTTTTGTAACTGAACTTTTGTTAACATTATAAACTCACAGATAATATATTTGATGTGTTGTAATCCATTACAGTTATTATTCTTTTGATACTCAAATTCTTCTATGTCTGATTTGTAGTAGCCCATTCACAGAGGCCAATGGAGCCCTTTGTCTTGTCCCCCGTATTCTCTGAATACTTTCCTTGCTTTCTACAACATCATCTTCCTGCCTTAGACTTGGAATCAGGCATTTCTCCAAGGAGCCCCGATTCTTTTAATGGTATTTAGAGTACATAGTCTGGTGCCAAAGGTTGGGCACTGTTTCTATGCCTTTTTCAGAGAAACTATATTAGGAGTTCATATTGCTATTTCCAACTGGCATTTAGAATTGTAGGGGTTTTACTTATTTTGTTTTACATTTTTATCTTCTCTTACAACGACAAGCCTTGTTTTAATAACATTTACAAATTCCTAATATATATTAAAATAAGTATACAGAATAGGAAATCTAGCTTACTACCAACAATAAAATTACAGTTTAATTTTTTTATATTTACCATGTATTCCTGTAAGGATATACAGAAAAACCATTCCCATGTGATTAAACCACCTACTTGATACATCAATAGACATTTGTTTTGTTCAGCTTTTAATTTGTAGGGATTTGTTTCTTTTTATTTCATTTTTGTCTTATAATTATGTAAAACATTAATGCGGTTTCAAAGTCGAACTTAAAAAACAAAGTACTTCAGAAAAATCTAGTTTGCAATTTTAATCTTGTATCCTCTACTCTGTTCCCTCCCTCCCCTCCAGGTGACCATATTTATTAGTTTGGGATTGTCCTTCCATCATGTTTTTCAACATAAATATATGCATTTTTGTCTCCTCTTTCAGATAAAAGGTAGCCTGCTATATACTGTTCTAGTCCTTGCTTTAAACACATACATGCTCACACACACATACATTTACATTAGTAGAGATCAGTATTTAGAGATATTATTCAACCATTTTTTACAGTTATATACTACCCCACTGTCTGGATGCACCATATTTTATTTAATCAGCATCTACTAAAGGACACTTGAGCTGTTTCCAGTGTTTTATTAATATAGTTCGGCAAATTTTTGTCAGTTTATATCTAGGATAGATTCCTAGAGGTGAGGCTGTTGGGTCAAAGGGTAAATAGATACGTAACTTTGCTAGATACTATGAAACTCTCCTGTAGAGGGGTTGTACCATCAAGGCATCAGAGTACCCATTCCCTCATCATTCACCAAAGTTGTCAAACTTTTGGGTTTTTGACCATCTGGTAATTCAATATAGTTTTATCTACATTTCTCTTATGAGCAAGACATAGGGCATCTTTGCATATGTTTAAAGGCCACTTGCATTTCTTTTTCTTTGAATTCTCTGGTTATATCAGATGAAGGGTAAGTACAGGTATTTTCAAATCCTCATTTTGTAGGTAAAGAAACTAAGACTTCATGACATTAGGAAATCTGCCTTTATGTAGCAGGCCAGGCACAGTGCTAGGCATGCATATATATATATATTTTTTTTTTTTTCATTTAATCTTTACAGCAATGCTTTAAGTTAGCATTATCCTAATTGTGTAGAATCAGAAGATGGCACTAGCATTTAAATCCACGTTCAACCCAAATGCTCCATCGTTAACACAGGTCTTGTTAGACCTCTGTCTACAACTATAAGGAAACTAAGGAAATAACCTGGTCCAGCTGATACATCCAAGTAAAGGCAGAGCTGAGACTAGAACATTATTTCTGTACCCCCAGCTCAAGGCTGGTTCTTCTATGACTCAGCCTTCCTCCATGTCTTACAATGCCTCTCAATGAGATGTCTTAGTAAACATCTTAGATCCTCTTACTTGCTTTCATTTCTGCAATAAAGCAATACTCATAAACTCTTGAAATAATTTAACTAATTCATATTAGTGTAAGCTTTTTTTAACTGAAATGTCAATAATAAAAACCAACAAAAACTGGTCAAATCACAAAAAATTCTGAATTTGGGAAAAAAATCTAATCTTTAATGCCTTAGCTCATCAGGTGAAGTAAAAATAAAAAGAGGAAAAAATAAATGCATTTAACATACCTGAACATCTAATTAACAATCAAAATCACAATAGTGGCTAACATTTATAAAGTGCTAACTGTATGTTGGGTCAACACTAAATGATTTATATAAATTCTCTCATTTAATTGCCAAAATACCCTATAAGGTAGATACGAGTATTAGCTTCCTTTTACAGATGAGGAAGCTCAGGAAGATACAGGTAAATAATTCGTCCGGGATGGCCATAATCATAGCGAATCGTCCCAGAACCGAGCCACACAACCTCTGTCTACAGCCCTGCACTCTTAGCCCCTATTGTTCTGTCACCATCCAGAAATGTATCTAAACCACAGAAGTGTCTCAAAATATTCTGCTAGATAACTGAGTAAGAATATGAAAGCACTTTTCTGGCTAGAACAGTGCTTCTTAAACTTTTATGTGCATATGAATCTCCTGAGGGTCTTATTAAAATAAAGATTCTAATTCAGTAGAGCTGGAATGAAGTCTGGGATTCTGCATTTCTACTCCCCAGGTGGTGATGATGCTGCTAGTCCACAGACCTCTCTTAAGCAGCATAGTATCTATTTTTTTACTTTCATTAAAAAAAAAACTCTCAATATTTATCATCACTCCTTCTCCTCTTGCAGTACATGAGAAATTAGAGCGTGCATTTAAGAGTCTATTTATGCTACATTTAGCAACTGTTTAGTGCTTACCACATTTATTTCATACTTGCTTTGATTTCCAACGCCATTCTGCATTTACGGAGAATAACCAAGCTCCTTGTTTGTTCCATATAGTCTTAGTTAATCATCAAAGTGCTACTGTTATTCCAAACACTGGGAACATCTCCCCTAGGCCTAGGCGCTCCCCCAAAGCCTCATACCCTGGAAGCATAGTTGCTGGTCGGACATTACTTCAAGCAGGGTGATCCAAATCTTCAGTCCATTAGGGCTGCTGGCAACTCTCCTGAACAACACAACCAGGGCCTAATTTACTTTCTATTTTCATCAGCCAAGAGACAAAATAGAAGACCCTTTCTTTTCCCATCATTTACCCAACCTATTGTCTTTGCCTCTCATCCAACTCTCCACCTCTCTCTGCTTTCCAAAAAAATGTCCACTATTTTCCCTCCACAGCACGGCATATATTTTGCTATACTGTCCATCTCTTCTCAGAAAGATTATCCCTCTCGTTTTCACTCTGGATTCTCCATTTTGGACCCAAACTGAGAAGCCCAGAGCTGCTGCTAGGAGACTGGAGCCAGGGTGTCCAGGGGAGCCCATCCCCGGGCACCCACCCTTGGTACAGGCCACCTCGCTTCCTGGCCCAGGGAGGAAAGGAGAAGGGGTATGTGAACAGCTGTGGGAGTCGGAGTCTCAAGAGTTGCAGTGAGCCGAAGCTCAGGCCCCCCGAGCCCAGCCCAGACCGTGGGCTCACTGGTTCTTCCACCCAGCCAGCCCACACCTTCGGAATTAGATGGAGCACAGTTCCATCATCACCCAGGCACAGGTGGAAGACGCCCTGGTGCTCACCAAACAAGGCCTGGTCTCCAAGTCCTCCTCAGGAAGCTTTGTGGATATAACATCTTCAAGGCCCTTTTCTGCTATTTTCACACCCAGCATGGCCAGTTAAGCTCTTCCACTGAGTTCGTGCATATAAGGAGGAGGTCAACACCACTGCTAAGTCAGATCTGCTCCAGTGTCTCCAGTACCAGTTTTATCAGATCCCAGGGACATGCCTGCTCCAAGGTGACAGAGGAAGATCAAAAGAGGATCTCTGTGGTCACTGACCTGGATGAAACTTTTGTGCATCTTTAAGCCCAGCAACAATGCTAGCTTCACAGTGCCTACAGAGATTGAGGAGACCACTCAAGCAGGTATATGTGCTCAAGAGGCCTCACGCGGAAAGAGACAAATGAGAGAACTCTTTGAATGTGTTCTCTTTACTGCCAACCTGGCCAAGTATGCTGACCTGTGATGGATCTGCTGGACCAGTGTGGGGTGTTCCGAGCTCACCTATTCCATGAGTCCTGTGGTTCCACCAGGGCTGCTAAGTCAGGAACCTCAGCCTCCTGGGGAGGAACCTGAGGAAAACCCTCATCCTGGACAACTTGTCTGCTTCTTACATCTTCCACCCAGAGAATGCAGTGCCTGTGCAGTCCTGGTTTGATGACATGGCAGATACTGAGTTGCTGAACCTGATCCCAGTCTTTGAGGAGCAGAGCAGAGGACGTCTATACCAGCCTTGGGTAGGTGCAGGCCTCTTAGCCTTCCCTGCTTCCAAGCAGTGGTCATTCTAGTAGGGGTCTTTCCTACACTGTGCCTTTACGGTCACCTGACAGAGTGGAAGCTGGAGCACCTCACCACATGGGCCTGGAAATAGTGAGAAGTGATTGTAAAGAGCTTTAGGACAGCTTAGATGCCAAGTAGGCAAATGCCAGACCAACAATACCCAGAGCTGCCTGCTCCCGAGTTGTTGGGTTCCTGAGATGTGTGTGTGAGTGTGTGTTCTGCCATGAACTGTGGCCCCAGGATACAGTGTTTCAGTAGGGGAGAAGCTGAGTCTTGGTCTTTCAAGTCATCTCCTCTTCTGTCACCCTAAGAGCCACTGAACTCTACAGGGATGAAGACTATTGAACACTCCATTGCCAAACCATGGCCCTTCCTCAGTGTTATCAGGCCCATGCCAAGGAAAAGGGAAGGTTATGCCTTTGGGTGCTCCAGGTACACACCTTTCCAAAATCTTTCTCCAGCCAGCTGCTGCAGACAAAAATAAGACATTTCTGGGAAGATGAGGACTTGTTTCCAGGCCAGTACCCCAGTGGCCATCAGGTCTTGTGGCCCAAAAGCTACACTTGCCTCCAGGCAAGTGCCTGGCATGGGCCCTTTCTGTGTCTCCCCAAGGTTGGGTACTGAGCTCCCTTCCTCACCATCTAGCCATAGTCTTGAACCTATGGGGAAGGAGGTTTTCTTCCCACTCTGGAAGAGAACAGATTATTAATTTCTGTTCTTTTGACTCTGTTTGAAAATTCTCTTTCTTAAAAAAAAAAAAAAAAAAAAAAAAAAACTAAAATTATTATTCCTACCATCTCTAGCTTTAGTTATTTTTATTTTTGCAAATTCCTAAAGATCAGATAGTAGGGGTTTTGGCCTCCTTACTTACCAAAATAGCATCATTATCACTGCTCTCCCATTATCTTATAAATATCTCCTGTTCTCTTGAGGCACAGGCCACGCAGATTTACCACCCATTCACTTGTGGTTTTCATCTATTACTTCTTGGACACTCCCCAACATCCTCTTTGCTCAGTTTTCCTCTCCACCTCTGTTCTTGCCATTATACTGAGTTTCTTTAAAGTCTGTATGTATACCCTATCTTACACCCTGAGCTCTCAGTTTCAACCTGCACGTGTCACTCAGCCCCCCTTGCACCCTTGCCACTACCCAGAACTATTCTACCTCCAAAATCACTAATCCAAACATGTGGCTCCCTGACCACAACCTCTTACTTACCCTTCCAGCTTGCTTCTTTGACCACTCACCTACAACTATTCTTTGATATCATCATCACCTCCATTCATTGATCCCTCTGCATTCTCCATATTTACCAACTTTCTCCTATCTTCACATTCTTCTGTATCCAATTTAGATTCTAAGGTGTATCATTTCATTTTGGTGCTCAATACCAACTGAAGATATTAATCTGGTGGGGCCTGGTGGTCACACCTGTAATCCCAACACTTTGGGAAACCAAGGCAGGAGATCATTTGATGCCAGGAGTTCAAGACTAGCCCGGGCATCATAACAAGACCCTGTGTCTATAAATCTTTTTTAAAATAAAGAGAAATGAATCCGTGAATTTTAATATCCAATCAATTACTAAGTCCAGTAATGTAGTTCTTTCCATATCCACTGCCACTAAGCAACCATCATTTCTTTCCCAGACTATTAACTAAATTCTCCAATCCATTTTCCACCTTGCTGACAGATGTAACTTTCAAACTAGACATCTAATCACTCCCTTTTTATTTACAATTCTTCAATCGCATCCCACTACTGTTACGATCAAGAATAAAATCCACAACACAGCCTAAAAGGGGCTGCACGCCCTAATTTTCACCTACCTCTTTAATCCAATTTCCCACCACTCTGCCCCTCACACTCTACCTTCCAACCACATTAGCCTCCTTCCAGTTCTTCCAATACAGCAAGCTCCTTCCCACTCCACAGTCTTCACATTTTCTTCTCACTGTAAGGATATCTTTGTTCCCCTTTTTCATCCATCCAACCTCAACTAGTTAACTTCTATTCACCCTTCCCATTTCAACTCAAATGTCACTTCCTCAGGAATCTATCACTAACCCCTAAGACTTCTTAGATCCTCCTGTTATATCACCCTGTTCTTTCCCTTTGACACATTTGTTATAGTTTATAATTATTTTTGTGATCATGTCTGTTTCTCCACTAGATTGTAAACTCCACAGGGGCAGGAACCAAGTCTCTTTTGCTCACCACTGACTCCTCAGAATGAGGTCCAATATACAGTTGTGTTCAATGAATATTTAAAGGAAATTTCTCTCCACAGTAGTGTTTCTCAACCAAGGCTGTGAATCCTTTTAAAAATATGCAGGTCTGTACTGTACCTCTTGAAGATTATGATTCGGTCAGTCTATGTTATATACCAGACTGGAACAGTTTTCATAAGTTCCACATGATTCTGATGTACTTCCAGCATTGAGATCTACTATTCCACAAAATCAGAGACTATCAGAACTGAAAGAGACTTCTAAAATCATCTGCTCCAGTCCTCTCTTTTCACAGATGAGAAAACTTACCGACTCCTAGCCTACCCTGTTTTCACCTGTATCACTAAATTGTCCTTTCACATAGATTTTTCCCTTCAAATGCCTCCCATTAATTTATTTTACATGACAAACTGAAGTACCTTCCCTGATATCCTAAATACCTTACAACAGGAAATGCATTATTCACCATCTACATGGATATTTGAAAACACAGTGTTGCATTACAACACATATTGTAAATAACTACTTTTTTCACATCTTATTATCATAGGAGAATTCAAACTTCAAAATTTTGCCCTCATGGTTATTCCAGGAAAAACTAATTTTGGAGTGCGTAAACTGTTTTACTTTCCATGTTGAATAATCTGAAACTAGTTTTCCTTGATAAAAATCAAGATTACAGCAATGAACTTTCCAAAACACTTATAATAGGAACAATAAGTTCAAGAAATGAAGAAAGAAGAAAAGCACTGCCTTTTCCTTTTTCATAAACCATTTATGAGATCCCAGTATTCTTACCTGAAGTACTTGGGAGCGCAAACTCTTTGCAGCCTAAATAATTCTACTAAGTATTTTCAGTTCTTGTTTTGGTTCCTTCTTAACCAAGTTAAGGGAGAACTTCCAAGGGACTTCACAGAAGTAAAAATGGCCCCTAAATAATCAATGGCACTGTTCTTTCATTGGACAAATATGTATTCACGATCTACTAAGTGCAAGACTCAGTAACACTGGATCACTGCAACGTAGTTATTATCAGAGTCCAACTAAAGAAACAGTTGATAGAGGGGCAAATGCAGTTTTAGGGAAGATAAAGTGGGGTGTGGGATTGGTTCAAGCTGCACTGCAAAGGCACTGCTTCCCCTATCAAGAAACAGCAGCACGTAGCAGGGCAAACAAATGTGCAGATGGCTCCAAGCTCTTTATTTAATGTGCACTGTATGACTCAACTATCTGGTCCTATGCTTACCGTTGTGGGCTCTCTTCTCTAAGCTTTTCTTCATTCATTTACTCATTCATTCAACCAACTATTTACTGTAAGAGACTCCGTTCTAGTGTGTTGCTGGGAATACATCGGTGAATAAAATATGCAAAGCATCAGTTTTCCAGGAGCTGACTTGGGGAGGAGGAGGAATAAAATGAGGGAGAGGGGAATTCAAGAGACAAATGAATGGGCAGGACATGATAATTTGGGATGGGGACAACAGCTGTGTGGAAAAAAACAGGCCGAGGTTGAGGGGGAGATTACTAACCACCATACTTCTTAAGTATTAACATTACTGCCACCTCCATCCTAAGAGTTCTCACAGCACCTACCACACTGCACTGTAGCCTGCAGTAGCCTGCGCGACTACGTAAGCCACGAGTAATCTGAAAACTATCTTTTTCCCTTGCCTAGAGGAAATTTACAAACATAACTATGTGTAAATGCACATACAAGCTAATATACACGTTGACGAACAGATGAAATGGGTGAAAGAATGAACCCGCAATGAACTACACCACTTTCTCCGGTCAAAGTAGAAGCCATTCGCCTCAGAGCCCCAAGTAAGCCACAAGTTGTACACTGTAGGAGACAACAGTCCTCAACAGCAGCTCAGGTTCCAGCACCTCCCTCCGGGCGCCACAACTACGTCAACACAAATATCACAAATACCGCGGGCGCGGGCTCGCCCAGAAAACCAGTGCCAGAAGGGCCGCTCCGCGCCACCCCGCGGATTCCTGCAACGGAGTTCCGCGAGGCAAGAAGTTTGAAAAAGGGGGCCACGAACCCCAGCTCTCCGGCCCTGCTCCACCCCCTAAATAGATTTCTCTCCCGCCTCCCGCTTAACTCCGTCGGCGCCGGAGGGATCGAGGCAGGGAAGGCGGCCTGCACAGGGCCGCCCAGGCCCACAGAGGCCCAAGGGAAGTAGGTTAAGCAGCCAGGCCAAGGACAGGTTGAGTTTTCAGGAAAAAGGCGTCTCCAAAAGCACTCACCCCAGCGCCTCCAGTGTGTCCAGCACGTCTCCCTCCATCGTTGGTTCGGGACCCGGCTCCGGCCCTCTCATGGTCCTTTGGCCCAGAGCTGTTCGGCGCTCTAAGTAACCCGCCGGAAACTAGCGTCACCGCGCCAAGGTTCCGGTCCGGGTCTCGCCGGTAACTGCCTAAGAGCACAGCTGAAGAAGGGCGCAAAGGTTCCCAGCCCCGAGGCGATGGACACTTCATAGTGCCTAAAACCGCTGGGTGTAACGATAATAATTTTTTAAAAGAATAGTAGAAATAATAGTAATAAAGAGGTCTCTGTGTTGGGTCTTTTCTGTGTGTTCAAATAAATTTTAGCAAATATCGTGATATCGAGTTGATCTCAACCTATCCGATTCCAGACCTTCTTTTAAATAACAGAAATCTGAAATGAAATTATAATTATCTTCAGCTAAAATTAGTAACTAATATCACATGCCTACACACATAATTTTTAAATCAATATACACGACGATGCTTCAACTTTAAGGAAACAATGAAAGGACGTAATTTATAACAAAGTAGTATTTTTCTCCTAATGAAATGCAGACCAATGAAGGGATCAGATGCTTGCATCTATCTATGTGGAAACCCCTCAAATGCATATTCAGATGATGCGCTTCATTGCTGACAAAGTATCAGTTGTATAACCAACAAATAGCAGAGTAAGGTAGCTGATGTGGTTTTCCAAATTTGTGGCTAACTCTCCATAAAGCTCCAAACAAACAAAACATAATATACCCTCTGTGTACTATCCATGGAGAATTCAATCTCTATCTAAAGGATTTAAAATATATATTTTAGGGTTCATAAAGGTACTAAGAGTATAAGGTTAGATCATTATTAGCAGGCATGTCACCTACATGAATATTCCAGCAGAACTGTTGAAAATCCTGCAAGAAGTGTAACTATTGATCCCTTGTATGGACCTTTTCCTTGCATTGCAGACTACATAGCATTCGTAGCCCCAGTCCAATAAAGACCAGTAATGCTCTCACCTTCCTAGTCAGGGTTACAGACAAAAAACATACCCATAAATTTGTAAAACACTCAAAGGTAAGCTGTAGTAGTCCACTCTCACATTGCTATAAATATATACCTGAGACTGAGTAATTTATAAAGAAAAGGGGTTTAATTGGCACTTGGTTCCACAGGCTGTACACGAAGCATGATGCTGGCATCTGCTCCACTCCTGGGGAGGCCTCAGGAAATGGACAGTTGTGGCAGAAGGGGAAGCGGGAGTGCAGCTACCACATGGCCGGAGTAGGAGGAAGAGAAAGGGTGCAGGGAGGTGCCACACACTTTTTTTTTTTTTTTGATCTGTCAATTTTATTAGTCTTTGCAGACTCAGATTTTGGCTTAATTTTCTTATTGCATTTTCTTCCTATTTCATTGGTGACTACTCTTTATTATTTTTATTTCTCTGCTTCTTTGGATTTAATTTGTTTTTCAGCTTCTTGAGATTGATACTTAAGTAATTTTTAATCTTTTTCATTTCTAATAGTCACACCTAATGCTATATATTTTCCTCTAAGAATGAGTCCTCATATGTTGAATCCTGCATGATTTGATATGTTGTGTTTTTATTATCAGTTCAAAACTCTCTAATATCCATTATAATTTCTAGTTTGATGCCTGGTTATTTAGAAGTGTATTGCTTAAATTCCAATCAATTAGTTAAGGGATATTTTTAGTTTTATTTTTGAATTCTTAATTCCTTTTTTTTTTTTTTTTTTTGTTACAATCTCGTACTCGGGGAATTAATTCCTATTTTAATTCCACTTTAGTCAGAGAACATGCTCTTTATTATTTCAATTTTGAATTTGGTAAGACTTACTTTAGGATCCACTATAGGGTTAAGTTTTACAAATTACATGTGTACTTGAAAAATGCATATTCTGAAGTTTTGGGAGGGGTAGAGATCTATGTGTATCAATTAGGTCAAATTTATGAATTATGTTTTCCAACTCTTATTGACTTGGAATATTTTATGCCTACTGATTTTTTTTTTTGACTGCTTGTTATATTAGTTAATGTGATTGCAGCTTTGTCTATTTCTCCTTTAAGTTGTTGGCTTTTAAAGTTTATATATTTTGAGGCTGGTTATTAAGCAAATAAACATTTAGGATTCTTACGGTTTTCTGCTGTCATGACCCTTTTATCATTATGAAATGTCCCTATTTATCTCTCTGTAATATTAGAATGCTTCTTGTGTCAATAGCTATTTTTTTGATATTAATATTGCTACCCAGCTATCTTTTGATTTGATATTTTATCTTCCATGTTTGCCTTCTTTTAGATTTAATAAGTATTTTTCATTATTCAATTTCTCCCTTTTCTTAGTTGTTAGTTATATACTATTTCATGATTGCTTTAGTGATTACCTAAATGATGGCAATATGCAACCTTGATTTGCCACCATTAATTTGTTATTTTACCACTGCCTGGACAGTGGCCAGCACCTCACTCCCCGAATTATCTCTATAGTTTACATTTCAGAAGTCATTACTATTACTGTTTTGAATAGTCAATATTTATGTAGTTTCACTTACACATTTACCATTTCCAGTGGTACTCTTCATTATTTTTTGCGCTATTGGGATTTTATCTGGCATCATTTTTTTTTTAACCTGAAGAACCCTCTTTAATATTTCTTTTGACATGGATCTGCTGGAAACAATTTATATTAGTTTTGTTTATCTGAAAACATCTTTATTTTGCCTTCATTTCTTAAGGATATTTCCACTGTGTAAAATTCTGGATTTGTGATTATTTAAAGCATATAAAAGATGTTATTCCATTATTTTCTTGCTTCCATTGTTTCTTTTGAGAAGTCAGCTTATATTATGTTAAAGTTTGATTTTTTTCTCAAGCTGCTTTTAAGCTTTTCCTTCTATCTTTTGTTTTTTACTAAAATTTTCCTAAATCCTTTGTGTATATCCTGGTTGGCATTAACAGTGCTCTTGGATCAGTGGTTGTTTCCTCAGGAAATTTTTAGCAGAGTCTCTTCTTGCTTCTGTCTCATTTTCTCAATGGTCTTGTTGGAGTCCAATTATTCCATTTACTATGTTAGACTTTTTCAGTTTCTTCAAATATCTGTCATGCTTTTTTTTTTTTCTTTTGAGGCAGGGTCTCACTCTGTTGCCCAGGCTGGAGTGCAGTGGCCTGATTACAGCTCACCGCAGCCTCGGCCTCCTGGGCTCAAGCAATCCTGATCCTCCTGCCTTAGCTTCCTCAGTAGCTAGGACTACAAGTGCATACCACCATACCTGACTAATTTTTAAATTTCTTGTAGAGATATGGTCTCGCTTTGCTACCCAGGCTGGTCTCAAACTCCTGGACAAGTGATCCTCTCACCTCAGCCTCCCAAAGTGCTGGGATTACAGATGTGAGCCACCATGCTTGGCCAGTCATGCTTTTTTGTTTGTTCGTTTTTAATTATTTTTCTGTGCATAACTTTTGTTATTCATATATTTAGATTTTTTAGGAAAACCAGCAGCAGAACACTCAAGATCAACAATAATAAAGAACAGTTACCTCATTTCTATTTGATTTTTACAGAGACTTTTTGCCAAGATTACTAAGACTAGTACCTTCTATGACACCCCAACTCTGACAAGAGGCAGGAACCACTAATATACATTCTCCTCTCCCTTATTTGGAGATGAATTCAGATACATTAAACTGCAAGTAAGCCTTGTACAACTCTAAAATATACAATAAAAATAGTCATTATATAAATGTATGGGTGAGTTTATGATATGGTTAGGATCTGTGTCCGTGCCCAAATCTCATGTTAAATTATAATCCCCAATGTTGGAGGAGGGGCCTGGTGGGAGGTGACTGCATCATGAGGGCCAAGTTCTCATGAATGGTTTGACACCATTTCTGCCTTGGCACTGTATAGTGAGTGAGTTATCATGAGATCTGGTTTTTTAAAAGCGTGTGGCAGATCATGAGGTCAGGAGTTTGAGACCAGCATGACCAGCTTGGTGAAACCCCGTCTCTACTAAAAATACAAAAATTAGCCTGGTGTGGTGGCAGTTGCACCTGTAATCCGAGCTACTCAGGAGGCTGAGGCAGGACACTTGAACCCGGGCGGCAGAGGTTGCAGTGAGCTGAGATTGCGCCACTGCACTCCAGCCTGGGTGACAGTGTGAGGCTCCCTCTCAAAAGAAAAATAACCAAAAAAAGAAAAGAAATATTTGCATATTTTACAGAACATGATGATATTCTATATTATGTTGGCAACTTGGTCTTTATTAAATTAAGTTCATGAAAAAGATTCCATTAAAAAAGCCAGAATGCAAGCTACACAAATGAGAGAAAATATTTGCGATACATGTATTTGACAAGGGACTCCTATTCAGATTGTGTAAAGAAATCCTTCGAATCAATGAGACAAAGACAATTCACAACAAACTCAAAGTTGGGAGAAGAAAAGTGGAAAAAAGAGTTGAATAAACATTTCACAAAAGAGAATATTCAAACAACCAAAACCTATACAAGTCAGTGCTCAAGCTCATTGGCATTAGAGAAATGCAAATCCAAATAATCATGACATATTACTATATATACAGAAAGAAAGGCTAAAATCCTCCCTCAAAAGAAAAGAAAAGCAAAGAAACCTTGACAATATCAAAGATTGGCAAAAATGTTAACACTGGAACTCTCATACACTGTTTTTTAATTTATTTATTTAGTTTTTTTATTTCAATTTTTTTTGTAATCCCAGTGGTTTTTGGTTACACGGATAAGTTCTTTAGAGGTGAATTCTCAGATTGTAGTACATCCGCCACCCAAGCAGTGTATACTGTACCCAACATGTAGTCTTTTATCCCTCACTCCCTCCCAACCTTCCCCCCACCACTGTGAGTCCCCAAAGTCCCTTATATCACTCTTATGCCTTTGTGTCCTCATAGCTTAGCTCCCACTTAAAAATAAGAACATACAATATTTGATTTTCCATTCCTGCATTACTTCATTTAGAATAATGGCCTCCAGCTCCATCCAAGTTGCTACAAAAGACATTATTTCTTTCCTTTCTATGGCTGAGTAGTATTTAATAGTGTATATATAGCACATTTTCTTTACCTACTCATTGGTTGACGGACACTCAGATTGGTTCCATATCTTTAAATTCCAAGTTGTACTGCTGTTGACATACATGTGAATGTGTCTTTTTGATACAATGACTTCTTTTCCTTTGGGTAGATACCCAGTAGTGAGACTGCTGGATCAAATGGTAGTTCTACGTTTTAGTTCTTTAAGGAATCTCCATACTGTTTTCCAGAGTGGCTGTACTCATTTATGTCCCCACCAACAGTGTAAAAATGTTCCCTTTTCACCACATCTATTCCAACGTCTATTGGTTTTTGACTTTTAAATTATGGCCATTCTTGCAGGAATAAGATGGTATCTCATTGTGGTTTTAATTTGCATTCTCTGATAATTAGTGATGTTGAGCATTTTTTCATATGTTTGTTGGCTGTTTATGTATCTTCTTTTGAGAAATGTCTATTCATGTCCTTTGTCCATTTTTTAATGGGATTATTTGATTTTTTTTCTTGCTGATTTGTTTGAGTTCTTTGTAGATTCTGGATACTAGTCCTTTGTCAGATGTATAGTTTGCAAATATTTTCTCCCACTCTGTGGGTTGTCTTCTGTTCACTCTGCTGATTATTCTTTTGCTGGGCAGAAGCTTTTAGTTTAATTAGTTATTATTTATTGATTGATTGATTGATTTATTGATTTATTGATGTTGTATTTGCTTTTGGGGTCATAGCTATGAATTCTGTGAATATTCTAAAACTTCTGGCATTTAGTATCACCTGTTTTCAGGAGATACTGACTCCTATGGCAATTCCCAGATTTCATTCAGAGGAATTTTACTCTCAAGACATTAGTGATGGTGCAGAGCATCATTAGGAAGACACTGGTTTGTTTGATTAGAGAAGTAAAAGTCCTTATACTGCGTACCAACTGCATAATGTATGGGACCCACTGCAAAATGAAAAAATACTAAGAATTTGAAGACAGCAATGGCACAGTATTGAACCAAGCAGGGAGTTACGCTAAGAGTAGGGTTCTGTGCAACAGCACAGGTTGCATGTCTTTGAAGCTGGCTCTCCTTGTATCCACCTGCTATGCTGTGAATGTTTGTCCTCTCCAAAACTCAAGGTGAAATTTAACTGCCATTGTAATCGTGTTAAAAGGATGGCCCTTTGAGAGTTGATTAGGCTACGAGGGCTTGCCCTCACGGGTGGGATTAATACCTTCAAAAGTGGGCTTTGAAAAGTGGGCTCTGTCTTTCTTTGCTCTTCCACTCTTCTGTCACATGAGGAGCAGTGTTTTTCCCCTCTGGAGGACGCAGCACTCAAGGCACCATCTTGGAAGGAGAGGCTGGGCCCTCATCAGACACTAAACCCATTGGCACCTTGATTTTGGACTTCCCAGCCTCCAGAACTGTAAGAAATAAATTTCTGTTCTCTACAAATTATCCAGTTTTAACTATTCTGTTATAGCAGCACAAAATGTACCAAGATACTACCAAAGGGCCACAAGTTTATATATTTTTTGTAATTTTTATTCATTCATTTAGCAGAGACAAGGTTTTGCTATGTTAGCAAGGCTGGTCTTGAACTCCTGGCCACAAGTGATCCACCCACCTCCACCTCCCAAAGTGCTCAGATTACAGGTGTGAGCCAACATACCTGACTGGCCAAGAGTTTATGAATTCCAGTACAGAATGACTGGAAGCTCTAAGGGAAAAATTATACTCTTATGCATCAACCTGAAGAACCTGCCTCAGTGATTTCAATGCAAAAAAATGATCTGTGTTCAAACTTACCTCCTTAACCAAGGAATCTATGTCTACCTTACTAGTTGTTGAGAATGGATGGATTCTCCCAGACTATCATACATGCATAGGAAGTCCAAGGAGGGTTCCTGCTAGACATCATACGAACTGGAGAAAACAATCTATGGCCGTATATTCTTCCCGATATCAGTTCTTTGGGCCCCTAAACAGTGGAAACAAGACTCTTGGAAGGTAGAAGTACAAGACTGAACCCTTAACCAATATATAGGTACTATGCAAATGATTTGAAGTGGGCCATACACAAAGAGATAGCACTTCTTGTGCTACCATTAAGAACTCCAATAAACTCTTGAGGGATGCTTATAAAAATATAATATATAAAATTCATTTGAATATATGCTATCCTTGAAATAGAGTTAAGCCTATGTGGAAAAAACCTTCGAATTTGAAATAACATTCTGAAATGTGCAAAATAGAACTCAAGATTTGAGGTGGATATCTCACTTGAACCAACTAGATGTCTGGAGGTGGGAAGTGCTGCTTGTGAAATGACACTGCCTGTAAGGTGATTATTTCCCAGTGGAAGTTGAGCCAGACCTTTACCTTGGCAGCTGGAGCTTGGTATACTAAATGTCCTTGTGATTGAATATAGCAGGTACCTCATTACACCTAGGACTAAGCATTCTGCTTGAAATGATGGTATCCTCATTGGGAAAATAAAGTACTGTTTCCGTATCCAAACCAAGAAGAGGCACTACTGATAATCCAGGAGACAAGAGGGTGGTCCTCTCAGTGGATGCAATATTATATATGGTAGTCAGGATAAACTAAGTGCTGTAACAAACCTTCAAATCTCATGGGGTTAGGATAATGTAAGTTTATGCCTCACTTATGTCATAGTAGAGTCAAGTGTTTGGTGGGAGAGTATGGCATATTGTATTTTTAAAATTGATCATGACAATGCCATCAAAACCTTATATTCTTTTACAATGTGACTTTACTACTCCCCCATCAAGATACACAGTTTATATTCCCATTGAATAAAGGAAAGGCCTGTGACTACTTTGTTCAATAAAATATGGTGGAAATGATGTTGTGCCACTCCCGGCATAGTCTTAACTGCTTCCAATTCTTGACTCTTGGAAAGCACATGTATGGGGTTCTTCCTCTGGAACCCAGCCACCAGACTAAGAGAATTTCATGCCACGTGGAGAAGCCATGTGTAAGCCCTCCAGTTGACATCCCAGTTGGGTTTCCAGCACATAGCCAGCATTATCTGCTATCCATGTGAGTAGACCTTCTTGGTCATTCACCCAGCTGAGCCATCAGATGACTGCAGCCATCTGTACTATCCAACAAGTGCTGTCAATGGCAAGAGAGATCTCAAGCAAGAGCCACTAGCTGAGCCCAGTGAACTCAGAGAGTCATAAGATATAATAAAAGATTGTTGTATAAGCCACTAACTTTTGGGCTGGTTTATTATGCAGCATTAGAGAATCAGAACAATGGCCCTTTATGTGGTAGTTCAGGAACCTAACATCTTTTTTGTGACTCAGCTACTTTTGACATATGGCAACCAAAGTTAGCATAGAAACGGATATGAAGAATGTGGAGGATTATACAAAGAGTTATACAGTATGGTCTAGAAGAAAGCACATTAATTCTGTCCACCTTGCACAAATTAAAACTAAGTCATACTACCCTAACCTAACTGCAGAGAAGCTGACAAATATGTGTGCCTACAAGGAAAAACAAATGGTTGATGAAGACATTGCATTTTCTCTACCAAAATACCCCTAAAAAGATTTATCTCCCTAGTAAGAAACCATACATAACTTTGACACACACAAAATTTAACTTAAAATGGGTCAGTAACCTAAATGTAACGCTTAACAAAAGAAAACTTCTAGAAGAAAACATAGGAGAAAATCTTCGTTGGTCTTGGGTTAGGCAAAGATTTCTGAAACAAGACACCAAATACAAAATCTATAAGATGAAAAATTGATAAATTACACTTGATAAAAATTAGAAACTTTTGTTCTCCAAAAGACACCATTAAGTGATTGAAAACAAGCCACAAGCCTGAGAAAATATTTGCAACTCATATCTGATAAAAGACTTGTATCAAGAATCTATAAATAAATCCTAAAACTCAAAAATAAGAAAACAAATAACCCAACATTTAAAAATGAGCAAAAGATTTGAACAGATACCTCACCAAAGAAGATATGTGGATGAAAGATAAGTACATACAACTATGCTCAATTTGTCATAAATGCAAACTTAAATCCCAATGAAATATCACCATATACATATAAGGGCTGATTTTTTTTTTTTTTTTTTTTTTTTTTTTTTTTTTTTTGAGACAAGGTCTCAGTCTGTTGTACAGGCTGGAGTGCAGTGGTGCCATCTGGCTCACTGCAACACTGCAACCTCCACCTCCCAGGTTCAAGTGATTCTCCCATCTCAGCCTCCCAGGCAGCTGGGATTATAGGCACGCACCACCATGCCCAGCTAATTTTTGCATTTTTAGTAGAGACAGGGTTTCACCATGTTGGCCAGGCTGGTTTCAGACTCCTAACCTCAAGTGATTCCCCTGCCTTGGCCTCACAGAATGCTGGGATTACAGGTATGAGCCACCACACCTGGCCAATGACTGAAGTTTTAAAATCTGACCATACCAAGTGTGAGGAAGACATGGAGCAACATACACGCTCACATACCACTGGTAAGAATGTAAAATCATACAATACTTTGGAATACAATATAATGGCTTCTAAAAATGTTGAACATATATCAACCATATAATTCTATGTTCCAACACCATGTATCCAACAGAAAGGCAAGCATACATCCAGACAAACACTTGTATGCCAATGTTTATAGCATTATGTTTACCCAAACTATAAATAAACCAAATGACCATCAACATGTGTATGAAATGAGTAAACACATTCTGGTATTTCCATATAGTAGAATACTACTCAGCAATAAAAGAAATAAACCAATGATATACATAACGATATGGTTAAATCCCAAAATAATTGTAATGAGTGAAAAATGCCAGTCAAAAAAGTGCACAGACTATACAATTCTATTTATATAAAGTTCTGGGGGGTCTGATTCAAGATGTCTGACTAGAAGCAGCTAGTTCATGCCTGTCTCACAGAAAAGAAATGAAGTAGAAGTAAATACTAACTCTTCAAGTGTACTGTATTAATCCATTCTCACACTGCTACAAGGACACTAACTGAGACTGGGCAATTTATGAAGGAAAGAGGTTTAATTGACTCACAGTCCTGCATGGCTGGAGAAACCTGAGGAAACTTACAGTTACGGTGGAAGGTGAAGGAGAAGCAAGTACTTTTTCACAAAGTGGCAGGAGAGAGTGCACAGGGAAAAGCACCACTTTTAAACCATCAGATCTCATGAGAACGCTCTCCCTGTCATGAGAACAGCACGGGGAAAACTGCCCCCACGTTCCAGTCACCTCCCACCAAGTCCCTCCCTCAGCATGTAGGAGTTACAATTCAAGATGAGATTTGGGTGGGGACACAAGTCCAAACTATAACATGCATCATCTAAGAAATCACTCTGGGATTCATTAAGGAAGCGACCACACCCATGGAGGGCAGAAAGGACTGAAGCCGGGCAATTGCCCACCCAGCACTGACGGGAACCTGGAGGAAGCCCCTTGCCTGGGGAAAGGATGAAGCCCCTCGCCTGGGGAAAGGATGAGCCAGTGAGGGTCTCCAGGAGATCCACACTTCTGCCATGGGTCCTTGCAATCCTGGGCACAAAAGACCCTCCTGGACTACCCCAGGCCTCTAGACTAACACAGAGAGCCTCCCGGCATCTGTGCAGAGGCACTACCCCAGCTCACATGGAACCTTGCAGGCATTTGATCCCTGGGCATCCCAGTGCCAGCTACCCCTACCCCACCAATAAAGGAAACAAGGTTCTTTTGCACACCCCTGGGATAGATGCCAAAGCTGCAAAACTGAGGAGTGGCCAGATTGCATACTACATTACCTCCAACTCCACTGCTCCTTACCAGTCAGGGCTTGCTGGCTTGGGCCACCTGCACAGCCACCCTGCACCTGCCTGAATACTACAGTGAGAGCTCTGCATTCCTCTGGGTGCAAAACTCCTAGGTATAGCTAACAAGCGCTTTGTACAGCCATTATTGTTGCCTCTGCCCCTGCTACCCCCAGGCAAGGAGGGGCCAAGGAGTCTGGGCACTTCTGTGTGTCTCCAGCATGAACATAACAGCTGAGATACGGAGGAACAGTGGGCACACTGCACACCCCACAACCTTCATCTCTGCTGCTCCCTGCCAAATGGGGCTTGCTACCTTCTGGCCCCCCAATGCAAACACCCAGCCCCTGCCTGGACTCACTCAACTGTCGCAGCTCTATGCTCATCTGAGTGCATAACTCCCAGAGGTAGCTGACAGGCCCTTTTCAGTCATGGCTGCCCCTCCCTTCCCCCCTGCTTCCCCCAGGCTAAGAGGGAATGAGGAGCTAGGGCACTTTCATGTGCCACAACTGAGATACAAATGAACAGCAAGGAGACTGCACTCCCCATGACTCCCCACCTCAGCTGCTCCCCATCAAACAAGGCTCACTGTCTTCTAGCCCCCAGTGCAGTCTTCTTGCCCCTGCCTGGACATCTGGCTGTAGCTCAGTTCCTCTGCAAGCCCAGTTTTCTGAGGCCAGAAACAAGCTTCTGGCAGTTGCCACTATCAAGGCCTCTGCCACTACCACTCCCAGGTCAGCACAAGAGAAACACTGGCATCCTTGTGTGTCCCCAACAGTGAAATCCAGTGTTACTTATATAGAATGGAAGTGTGAGTGTGCCACACACTCCACAGCTGCCAGTCTCCATTGCTCCAGCTGAGGGGTCCTGCCCTCCCCCAGCTGCTCTGTCTCTGCCTGAACATTTCAGCCGCGGCCCAGAGCTCTCCTGAGAACACAATCCCCACAGACCTGTGACTTCCCCTGGGCTCCCACTGTCTGGGTGTTCTGCCTGCCCCCACCTGAGAGTTTTGTGAGTGACCCAGGATCCAGTTCACCCTTCCCCATAACAGCCAGCACCTGAACTCTGGGCTAACCCAACCCTTGTCTAGCCCCACAGGACTCATACGTTCACACATACTGTCCAGTGGGCCATCTAGGGGCCTGGGAACTGGGGAACTACCTAGCACACTTCAACACAGTGAGCACCTGATCAGCTCACCAGAGCATGAGATTGGTTTGACACAATCAGCCAACACCACCACAACCAACACCCTCCTGCACGAGTCCAAAGGTGGAGGCCCTACCTCTACACAAAACAGCAACATTACCACACCAGAGAACAGGTGAGCCATAAAGCTATCTGTGTCAGGCTGAGTGAGGAGTTAATGCCCTGAAACCACACCCGTGGAGAGTTGCAAAAAGGGTTTTCCCATGGCTCTCAACCACATTGTGGTCCAGAGATAGACTTTAGTGTGCACATGAACAGGAAGTCATGAGCCCCAAGACAGGGTTATGATAGGGAACCAGATCATATTCCTGTCTTTCTAGGATGTGGAGCCGGTGCAGCCCCCTCACCACCTGCAGAGACCTCAGTACATATCACCAGGAGCTCCTGCCAGCCACCCTCATCAGGGCTGGTCCCTGTGTTTGCCACTGGGGAATTTGTGGGCAAGCCAGGAGGTTCAGCTCTGCCCAGCGGTCTCTACCCCTTCCCCCACCACCCCTATTGCAGAACAGGAAGTTCAGGACTTCTGGCACTTCACTGTCCAGCCTATCACCTGAAACAACAGAGAACACCTCACAGTAAACAAAGATCGGTTACATACCCAGCTGCTCGTGCGTGCCACAGCTGACTCTTACCCATCAGCGCCGTCTACTGGCCTGTACATGGAACTACATAGCTCAATATGAAACCCGCCAAAAGAAGCGCAGAGGGTGTATTGAAACAAAGCCCAGAGACCCTACCCAACATACTCTACAGTCACACTCCCTAGGGAAGCTGGAAAAGGGGAAGAAAAACATTCTATCTGAACAAAAATGACTTCAAAAATTAGGAGTGGCAGGCTCTCCAGGTGAGAAAGAACAAGCATAAAAATTCTGGCACCATGAGAAATCTGAATGTTGTGACACCATCAAAGGATCACACTAGCTCTCCAGCAATGGCTCCTAACAAAAATGGAAATTCAGAAATGACAGATAAAGAATGGATTCAAAGGAAGTATTAATTCAGATTTTGTAATTCAATTCAAAGTATGAATTGCAAGGCAACTCAACAAGATCCAAGACAAGGTCGAAAATCAACACAAAGAAATTACAAAAGCAATCTAGGAAATGAAGGCAGAGATTTAAAAAACATTTTTAAAAAAATCAACCAGAAACTTCTGGAATTGAAAACTTCACTTAAGGAATTTCAAAATACAGTTGAAATCCTTATCAATAGACCAGACTAGGCAAATAAAACAATTTCAGAACTCAGAGACAAGTCTTTTGAACTAACCTAGATAGACAAAAGTAAAGAAAAAAGAAATTAAAAATTAGCCAGGCATGGTGGTGCACACCTGTGGTCTCAGCTGCTTGGGGGGCTTGAACCTGGGACGTTGAGGCTGCAGTGACTACTGCTCTACAGTCTGGATGACACTGGAAGACCTTGTCTCAAAAAAGAGAGAGAAAAGAAAAGAAAAAAGAATTTTTAGAAATGAAAAAAGCCTTAGAGAAAGATGAGTTTATGTGAAGTGACCAAACCTGTGAATTATTACTATTCCTGAGAGAGAAGGAGAAAAAGTAAACAACTCAGAAAACATATTTGAGAGAATAATTCAGGAAAATTTCCCTAATCTTGCTAGAGAGGTAGACATCCAGACACAAGAAATCCAGAGAACACCTGCAAGATACTATGCAAAACAAACATTGCCAAGGCATACAGTCACCAGACTATCGAAGGTCAACACTAAAGAAAATAATCTTAAAGGCAGCTATAGAAAAAGGTCAAATCACCTACAAACGGAAACCTATTAGACAAATAGACAGACTAGTAGACAGACTTCTCAGCAGAAACCCTACAAGCCAGAAAAGACTGGGGGCCTATTTTTAGCCTCCTTAAAGATGAAAAATATACCAACCAAGAATTTTATATCCTGAAAAATTCAACTTCATAAATGAAGAAGAAATAAAAACTTTCCCAGATAAGCAATTGCTAAGAGAATTTGTCACCACTAGACTGGTCCTACAAGAAATGCTCAAATAAGTTCTCAACATGGAAATGAAAGGATGATACTCACCATCAGAAAAGGAAACGTAAGTGCAAAGTTCACAGATCCTATAAAGCAACTACACAATAGAAACTCCAAAGCAACTAGCTAACGACACTATGTCAGGAACGAAACCTCACATATCAATATTAACCTTAAATACAAATGACCTAAATGCTCCCACTTAAAATATAGAGTGACAAATTTTAATTAAAAAAAAAAAAAAGACCTAGCCATCTGCTGCCTACAAGAGACCAACCTACTGACTAATGACACATTTAGACTCAAAAGCAAAAGGGTGGAAAAAGATACATCATGCAAATAGAAAAGAAAAGCAAGCAGGAATAGCCATTCTCATATCAGATAAAACGACTTTAACCCAACAACAGTCAAAAAGACAAAGAAGAAATATTTACTATCCTAAATATAGATGCACAACAATGGAGCACCTAGATTCATAAAATAAATACTACCAGACCAGTGAAAAACAGATTGATAGCAATGCAATAATAATGAAGTACTTCAACACTCTCACTGACATCACTAGATAGATCATCAAGGCAGAAAGTCAACAAAGAAACTGTGACCTTAAACTGGACTATAGACCAACTGGATCTAAGAGACATCTACAGAATAGTCTACCCAAAACTACACAATATACATTTGAAGAAGGAATTAATGAAATCAACTATAACCTAATAGTAGTAGTAATAGAAATTTTATAATCCTCTTAAAGTTGCTGCAAAGTATGAGCCCCTCTTACACTCAAGTTAAAAGGGAATATTAACAGCCTGTCTTATCTCTGTGGATAGTGGACCTTATCTATACTCCCCAACTCCACATTCCTCAAAGTTTATTACAGGCCCAGTGAGTTCTTGCATGACTACAGGGTAACAAGACTGATAAGTTTAGGTTGCAAGTCATGTCTTTCTCAAAATGTAAGAAATGTTGCAATGCCACCTTTGTTTCTTGCTTCTATAACTTTCTTCCAGTCTCTCTTAGTTCCTGCCTGAAGATGTTTAAAAGTAGGAAAAGCCCTTTGTTCCAGGCTCAGACTTTCTGGATATATGTCCGGCTGGGCCAGTGATCACCTTAATAGACCCTCCTGAACCTTCTTTCAGTCTCTCCAGTCTTTGATTGTCCCTCAACACATTCTTTTTACCTGTGCATGGAACATTCCCCAAAACTGACCATATGCTTGGCCATAAGACAAATCTTAATACATTTTAAAAAATCAAAATCACGGTCAGGCACGGTGGCTCACGCCTGTAATCCCAGCACTTTGGGAGGCCAAGGCAGGTGGATTACAAGGTCAAGCATTCGAGACTAGCCTGGCCAACACAGTGAAACCCCATCTCTACTAAAAATACAACAAATTAGCTGGGCATAGTGGTGGACACCTGTAATCTCAATTACTTGGGAGGCTGAGGCAGGAGAATCGCTTGAACCTGGGAGGCAGAGGTTGCAGTGAGCCAAGATCATGCCACTACACTCCAGCCCGGGGAACAGTTCAAGACTCCATCTCAAAACAAAACAAAAAAAACATATCAACCATCTTGTCAGACCACAGGGAAATAAAATTAGAAATTAAAACCAAGAGGAACTCTCAAAACTACACAAGTATATGGAAAATAAACATCTTTCTCCGAATGACTTTCAGGTAAACAGTGAAATCAAGGCAGGAATAAAAAAAATTCTTTAAAACAAATGAAAACAGAGACACAACATACCAAAACCTCTGGGATATAGCAAAGGCAGTGTCAAGAGGAAAGTTTTTAAAATTAAATGCCTCTATCAAAAAGAGAGAAAAATCTCAAATTAGCAACCTAATAGAGAAACATGAAAAAAACCAAACTTAAAATTAGCAGAAGGAAAGAAATAACAAAGATCAGAGCAAAACTAAATGAGATTTGGGACCAAAAAAAGATACAAAGCATGAATAAAAAGAAAAAGTTGGTTCTTTGAAAGGAAAAACAGAATTGACAGACTGATAGCTAGACTAAGCAAAAGAGAGAAGATCCAAATAAGTACAATCAGAAATGAAAAGGGTGACACCACAACTAATACCAGCAAATACAAAAGATCATCCAAGACTATTATGGATACATCTATGCACATAAACTACAAAACCTAGAGGAAACTGATAAATTCCTGGAAAGATACAACCTCCTAAGATTGAATCAGGAAGAAACAGAAACCCTGAACGATACCAATAACATGTAATGAAATTGAATCAGTAGTTAAAAATCTCCCCTCACAAAAAAAAAAAAAAAGAAAAGAAAAAAAAACCCAGGACCAGATGGATTCACAGCTGAATTTTACCAGAAGTACAAAGAAGAGTTGGTTCCACTCTTACTAAAACTCTTCCAAAAATCTGAGGAGGTGAGCTCTGTTCGTAACTCATTCTACAAATCCAGTATCATTCTGATAACAAAATCAGGCAAGGACGCAACAAAACAAGAAAACTAGAGGCCAATATCCATGGTAAACATAGATGCAAAAATCCTTGTCAACAAAATACTAGCAAACTGAATCCAACAACACATTAGAAGATGATTCATCACAATCAATTGGGCTTTATTTCAGGAATGCAAGGATAGTTCCACATAGATAGATCAATAAATGTGATTCACCACACAAACAGAACTAAGAACAAAAACCATTGTGATCATCTCAATACACGAAGAAAAAGTATCCAATAAACTCCAAGATTCATTTATGATAAAAACCCTCAACAAACTGGGCATAGGTGGAACATACCTCAAAATAATTAGAGCCATCTACGACAATTCCACAGCCAATATCATACTGATGGGGGAAAAATTTTAAGCATTTCTTCTTAGAACTGGAACAAGACAAAGATATCCACTCTCACCACTCCTACTCAACATTGTATGAGAAGTCCTAGCCAGAGCTATCAGCCAAGAAATAGAAATAAAAGGCACCCAAATTGGAAAAGAGAAAGTCAAATTATCTTTGTACACTGATGACATGATCATATACCTAGAAAACACTAGAGACTTCTCTAGAAGATTTCTAGACTTGATTAGCAAGTTTGGTAAAGTCTCAGCATACAAAATCAACATACAAAAATCAGTAGCACTTCAATATACCGATAATGTTCAATCTGAGAATCAAATTAATAACTCAATCCTATTTATGATAGCCACACACAAAAATAAAACATCTAGCAATACATTTAACTAAGGAGGTGAAAGATCTCTACAAGGAGAACTAGAACACATGGATGAAAGAAATTGTAGATGACATAAATAAATTTTTTAAAATCCCATACTTGGCCAGGCATGGTGGTTCACGTCTGTAATCCCAGTACTTTGAGCGGCTGAGGCAGGAGGATTGCTTGAGCCCAGGAGTTTGAGACCAGCCTAGGCAACATAGTGAGGCCTCATCTCTACAAATAATAATAATAATAATAATAATAATAATAATAATAATAAATTAGCCAGGCATGGTGGTGTACACCTGTGATCCCAGCTACTCAGGAGGCTAAGGTAGGTAGGAGGATTCCTTGAGCCTGGGAGGTAGAGGCTACAGTGAGATGTAATCATGCCACTGTACTCCAGCTGGGCAACAGAACGAGACCCTGGCTAAAAGAAAAAAAAACATGTTCATGGATAGGAAGAATCAATATCATTACAATGGCCATATTACCAAAAGCAATCTACAAATTCAATGCAATTCCTATCAAATTGCCAAACTCATTTTTTTACAGAATTATAAAAAACAATCCTAAAGCTCATATAGAAATCCCCAAAAAGCCCAAATAGCCAAAGCACTTGTAAGCAAAAAGAACAAATACAGAGTCATCTCATTGTCTGATTTCAAATTATGCTACAAGGCTATCGTAAGTAAAAAAGCAACGGTACCGGTACAAAAAGACATATAGATCAACAGAAGAGAAGTGAGAACTCAGACTTAAAGCCACATATCTACAATCAACTGATCTTCAATAAAGCTGACAAAAATAAACAATGGGGAAAGGACACCATATTCAATAAATTATGCTGGGAAAATTGGTTAGCCATAAGCTGAAGAACGAAACTGGACCTTCATCTTTCACCATATACAAAAATTAACTCTAGATGGATGAAACATCTAAATATAAGACCTGAAACTATAAAAATCCCAGACAAAAACTTAGGGAAAACCCTTCTAGACATTGGCTTAGGCAAATAATTTATAATGAGGAGCCCAAAAGCAAACATGACAAAAACAAAAATAGACCAATGAGACTTAATCAAACTAAAAAGTTTCTGCACAGCAAAACAAATAATCAATGGATAAATAGAAAATCTAAAGAAAGGAAGAAAATATGCCTCTGACAGAGGATTAATAATCAGAACCTATAAGGAACTCAAACAACCCCAAGGAAAACACAAATAACCCCATTAAAAACTGAGCAAAGGACATGAACAGACATTTCCCAAAAGAAGACATAGAAGTGGTCAACAAATACATGAAAAAATGCTCAACATCAACTAATCATTACAGAAATGCAAATTAAAACCACACTGAGATACCATCTTACACCAGTCAGAATGGCTATTATTAAAAAGTGAAAAAACAACAGAAGGTGTGGATGTAGAGAAAAGGAAATGCTCAGACACAGTTGGTAGAATGTAAATTAGTTTAACCTCTATGGAAAACAGAATGATGGTATTTCAAAAAACTAAAATCAGAACTACCATTTGATCCAGCAATCCCATTACTAGGTATCTACTCAAAGAAAATAAATCATTATATAAAAAACATACCTGCACACATATGTTTACGGCAGCACCATTTACAATCGTAAAGTCATGAAACTAACTTAAGTGTCCAGCAACAGTTGATTGGATAAGGAATATGTGGTACATAAATACCATGAAATGCTACATAGCCATAACAAAGAATAAAGTCATGCCTTTGCAGCAACATTGATGGAGCTGGAGGCCATTATCATAAGTGAACTGACATAAAAGGAGAAAATCAAATATCACCTGTTCTCACTTATAAGTGGAAGCCAAACAAATGGTACACGTGGACATGAAGATGGGAACAAAAAAAGAAATGAGATTTTTTTCAGTCCCGGTGGGGTAAGAAAAAAAAAAAGAAATGATAAAAATGATGGGAACAATAGACACTGGGACTATTAGGGGAGGGAGGAGGGAGGGGTGTTAGGGTTGAAAATTACCTACTGGGTACAATGTCCAATATTTGCATGATGGTACACTAGAGGCCCACCCCCCACCATTGTACATGTTATACTCATGTAACAAACAAGCACATATGCCCCTGAATCTAAAATAAGAGTTTAGATTTTAAAAATTATAGAAGAATAAAGTAACCTACAGGACAGAAGGCAAATCAGTGGTTGCCTGGAGACAGGTAGGGGGCAGAGGCTGTCAAGGTCAAGTGAGAGAGAAGATTACAGAGCAGCACAAGGAAACATTTGAAAGTGATTGATATGCTCACTATCTTGATTGCAGTGATGAATGCACATGTGTATAAATATGCCAAAATTTATTATAGTGTATACTTTAATAATTGCCATTTATTATATGTCAATTATACTTCAAAAAGCTGTTTTTAAAAATTAAAGTATGTAAAACAGGCATAGCATGACAGCCACCATTCCCCACCTTGTGCACCTTAGATTTTTATAGTAACAGAGCTTCACCTATTCTGCTAAGCCTAGGCTGGACCTCATTATTCTTCTTAATGTTCCTCCTTCTTTGTCAGACTGTCAGAGGTGATAACCTGAAAAGGAGAAAGTTTCCTCTGATTTTGCTAGAATCACTTAAAACACTAGAATCTTCCTCAAAAGATAAAACAAGAATGTTCTAATATTCCCTCAATACCTCCTTTCCTTATTTCATTCTCACCAGGAACCAGGACAGGGGGATGGGAGGAAGAAAAGCCACCTTATGTAACATCATATTGAAATATTACAAATTCTATCTTATGGACCTTTATATGTAAATAAGGTGATCAATTCAGTTAAATATTTTGCTCTTTGTTTTACTGAACACTTTTGTCTGTCACACTTAGGACTCTTAGTGCCACAACTAACAGAAACCCCAATCTGAATTGGCTGAAACTAAAATAGGAATGTGTTGGCTCATGTAAATTCATAGTGGAAGAATATTTCTGGTTTTAGGAACGGTTTGATCCAGAGACTCTTCACAAGGCCTTGGCTCTATTTATCTGAAACCCTTTCAGCTCTAATGCCCCTGATGTAGACTTCCTGGTTTTATGCATCTTTACATTACAGAGGAGTTCGGATGATGATGCTCTCAGAAAAAGAAAAGTGCCTGGAAAGAGACTTCAGTCACATCTTACTTGTCCTGGGTCCAAACCAGATCTGTGCTCATTCTTGTACTAATATTGTGGCCAGAAGGAGAGACTGTGCTCATTGATTGAAGCCTATCAAGACCCAGCCCTGAATCTGACAGTAGCATTAGTATCCTCTGAGTACTAGGAGGTAGAAAGGGGATCCCCAAACAATAGGGGAACTGTTGTTACTGAGAGGAAAGGGAATAAATGTTGGGCAACCCAAACAGCAAAGCGTCACCTTAACAGTATTATATTTACTCTTTGTTGTTAAATTAGAGTACAAATATAGGATCTATGTATGTATTTATACACGAAGGCGGCCCTTATATGAGTAAACATTAAATAGGTAATTTTCAATGTCATTACCTGATGTGTCTTTGAAGGCATTGCAAAAAAGTTATCTTATAGTTAGAAGTAGTCCGCCAGGTGCAGTGGCTCATGCCTGTAATCCCAGCACTTTGCGAGGCCGAGGCGGGTGGATCATGAGGTCAGGAGATCGAGACCATCCTGGCTAACATGGTGAAAACCCATCTCTACTAAAAATACAAAAAATTAGCCGGCCGCGGTGGCAGGCCCCTGTAGTCGCAGCTACTTGGGAGGCTGAGGCAGGAGAATGGCATGAACCTGGGAGGCAGAGCTTGCAGTGAACCGAGATCACACCACTGCACTCCAGCCTGGGTGACAGAGAGAGACACCGTCCCAAAAAGAAAAAATAAATAAATAAATAAAGGAGTCTTTGCCGTTTTACTTCACAAGCAGTAAGTCATTAACCAACTTTGCATTCATTTTTATCCAGTTCAAACCACAAACGTTCCCTTTTCTTGATCCATATATAATGTAGGAGCACAGACTTATTTTAAGTGGTAGGCATGGTAACCCACAGCCATAAAATGCTAAATGCTAATTCATTAACATTGACTTCATATTTTATTAGTTTTGAGCATTTATGACAAAGAAGATAGTGATTATCAGATATAAAGTATTTGTGGCAGACTGTACACCTTACTGCACGTAAATTGTTTGGGTTTAAAAATCTCAAAGCTACCTTTTATGGAGGATAATATTTTCCCCTGCCTTGGTTCAAACATAGAAGATCTTCACAGACACTGTTGTATGACAGCCATCCCACTAGGGGTTTTGGTGAATTGAGATGCCTCTCTTGTCAGCAACACTAACAAATACTTAACAAGGAAGACAAATATTAAATCTGATCAATTTTGTTTTCCCAGAAGCGAATTATTTGGTGATCTTTGTAAAAACAAGAATCTGTCATTTTTCACTCCAGCAAACTGCTTATCCTTATGCTTAGGATTAAAAATCCTCCCTGCTTTCAAATGTTTTGGATGAAGACCAGTAAAATTTTGACACTAAAGTGGGTTCTTCCAGAAAACACTCCCCTGGGAACCTATTTCTTTTTTGCATTTATTGATATTTTAAGTATACTTGGACTACCGGAATAAATTAATCTGATTTATCAGTGCCAGAATCTAGTTTTTTTCTCCTTCTATTTTCAGTGTAACTCAAGCCTGAAATCACTCATTAACTGGTCCCAACCTTGAATAATCTACTCTCACTGTCCAGAGACTATAAGGTCAAATTGGTAGTCACTGACAGGTGAGGGAGGGCTTTTTCTCTTTAATCATTACTTTTCCAACAGCAAAGATCAACTGTGCTTTTCCCTAGACTCCACCCCAAAACTCAAGTAAAAACGTGTTTCAGTGGCTCACAATGGAAGCCAGGCCATTCCACTCATATCCTCAGGTTCTACATCTGGGGATTCAACCAACCTCAGATTGAACACATTAGAAAAATAATTCACAATATCACAATAAAAATACAGTATAACAACTATTTACATAGCATTTACATTGTATTAGGTATCATAAGTAATCCAGAGTTAATTTTAAGTATTTGGCATCCAAGGTGGGGTGAGGTAGGTGCCATGGAGCAAATTCCTGAGATACCGAAGGATGACTGTGCTCAGATTGCTCTACAGGACAAAACTTCTATTTTTCAATCCCCAGTTAAAGTTAGTATGGATTGAACTCAACCCTTTCACAGAATACTTTTCTCAGTAAATTTCAGCTTTAGTTGAATCCAATTAAATTGAATTCAGTTTACTCCAAATGTAAAATTACTGAAAATACGTATGGTATGTCTTGAGAGCAAGAAAATGAGTTCCAGAAAGAATCCCTGAATGTAAACCACTGCATAAATACAGGAGAGATATCACTGGATACATATAAAGACAGAGAGAGAGAAAGGGAAAAGGAAACAGAGAAAGAGACGGGGGGGAGTCATTATTTGTGACAGTTTTAAAACCTGTTCATAAATTCTTTGGCACTTCCTCCACGGACAGGTAGGGTCCATGTACCTTCCCCTCAAATGTGGGAAGGCATGTGACTGGTAGCCCATCAGAGCACAGGCGAAGTGACGCTGTACTACAGGCTAAGTGTGAAAGGCAACACTCTTCACAACTGGTCCTTTTGAGACACTGGCCTTTGGTACTCTGATCTGCCATGTAAGAAAAGTCTGAGGCCATGATACTAGGGGGAAGTACAATCCCCCCGAATGGGTCCTCTGTGGGTGTTCTAGCCTACAGCCACGACTGATGTCCCAACACACAGCAAGCATTGACTGCCAGACAGGCCAAAGACAAAGCCTGCAACTGATATTTGCTCCCAGCCATCATCACTCCCAGTGTTTGTGTCATTCTCAGCTGAGGTCCCAGATATACCAAGAGGAAATCAGCCATCCCCACTGTATCCTTTCCAAATTCTTGACCCAAAGAATCCACGAGGTTGGTGAAATAGTTATTTGAAGCTGGCAAATAGGTTTGTTAAGCAGCACAGATAACATGAACTTAATGGTGTAGAAATAAGCTTCTAAAGGGAGGAAATTCAAACAGATAAGTTTATATTGGGCTACCAGCAGTCACTATCTTGATCTGTCATATTTCCATTTCCATCTTATCTTTAATTACTTTTTTTTGAGATAGGGTCTTCCTCTACCACCCAGGCTGAGTGTGTGTGCATACATATTCAATGGGGGAGAGCAGGGTGCATTTCACAGTACCTACTATGCCATGCTTTAATGTAGAAGAATTACCATTCAAACCCATATCATGGCTCACTGCAGGCTCAACTTCCCAGGCTCAGGTGATCCTCCCACCTCAGCCTCCTGATTAGGTGGGAGTACAGGCACACACACCACATCTGGCTAATTTTTCTTTTTTCTTTTTTTTTTTTTTTTGTGGAAATGAGGTCTCACCATGTTGCTCAGGCTGGTCTTGAACTCATGGGCCCAAGTGATCCTCCTGCCTCAGCCTCCCAAAGTGTTAGGATTACAGGCATGATCCACTGTGCCCAGCCTCCATTTTACCTCTAATACCTATTTTTTCGACTTTCCTATTTATAATAGTTTTGTATTGAAAAATTAATTATGTGGAGTCAGGACTCTTTCAGGATTAATGCAATCTTTGTTTTTGTGTGATTCTAGAAATTAAAAGGAGGATGTCCCTGGTGACACATGTCAAAATTATTCTGATCCACTTGGAACACTTCCCGTGAAAATGAACAGGCGCTGTTTCAGGAAGCCAAGGACACGTGAAAAAATGAGATCAGAAAACATCCTCTGGGGACTAATTCAGGGTAAAAGTAATATATAGCAGCTCATTCCTCCCCTTTCCCTATTAAAGCTTAATTAGCCAAAGACCACAGGACACCAATGTATAATCTGACAAAATCAGATGGATTGATTTTCAGTGAGGGAGCACACAGCAGAAGCACTGTGGCAGACCACTCACCAAGAAGGAGCAGGAAACATCTTCTTTTTTTTTTTTTTTTTTGAGACGGAGTCTCGCTCTGTCGCCCAGGCTGGAGTGCAGTGGCCGGATCTCAGCTCACTGCAAGCTCCGCCTCCCAGGTTTACGCCATTCTCCTGCCTCAGCCTCCCGAGTAGCTGGGACTACAGGCGCCCGCCACCTCGCCCGGCTAGTTTTTTGTATTTTTTTTTTTTTTAGTAGAGACGGGGTTTCACCGTATTAGCCAGGATGGTCTCGATCTCCTGACCTTGTGATCCGCCCGTCTCGGCCTCCCAAAGTGCTGGGATTATAGGCTTGAGCCACCGCGCCCGGCCAGGAAACATCTTCTGTACAGAGCGTGTTTCACTGAAGGATTCTGAGCAGGGTCTAGGAACTGAAATTGGTTCTGGACTGGGTGCTGCTTCTGAAGTGGGATTAGGGAAGTGGGGATTAACTAGGGATTAGGATTGCCATGGGGTGTCCCCTGTAAAACACGGGTGTAGCAGAGTAGTTCCGGGGGCATCACTGATAAGAAAGCAGTGGTCACTCACAGAGCAGGTCTCTGTGCTATTGGAAAGAGATGCTCTCTGTTCTCTGGGATCTTTCATTGTAAGGACTAGAACTTGGAATTATTTTATCATCATGTGGAGAGAATTTGTCTGAGAATTAAATCAACATGGATTAAAGCAGAGCTGGGGCACACTGGAACCCCTCAATCTAACTCTGCCTAAAAAATCCATCTCTTGAATTGCCCATCACAGAGGCTAATACATTCCTATTTTCTAAAGCTACTTTGTTCAAGCGACTTTTAGGAGTTAGTCTTAACTAATACAAGCCTGATAACATTTTCTGAGGTTCTTCAAGACAGACTGACTTCAAGATGCTCTTGTCTGAACTCCAAAGAGAAGTTTGTGTGTAGGCGTGTGTGTGTATACTTGTGTGTGTACGTGTATGTGCATACATATTCAATAGGGGCAGAGCAGGGTGCATTTCACAGCACCTTCTATGCCATGCTTTGATGTAGAAGAACTATCATTCAAACCCACATACTCTTGATATTTATATGAGGTCATATTTCTAAGTAACTAATAAATAAGCATCTAATATTCAATAAATTGACTTCTGTTTGTTGAATGCACATTTCCTACAAGGTGCTGAGGAGAAAATAAATAATAATCCAATATCATCCATGTTTTCACAGCTATAGTTATTACTTATAGTTAAGGCCAAAAGTAATGTAGGCAGTCAGTCTTAATAGCACCTCAGAGGCAGGAGAGGCCATTACAGACCAGCAGCAGTGGAGAAAACTCTCCATCGAGGCACAGGAGGGGAGTGGGGCTTTGACTGAAGAGTAAAATTTCAACCTGGGTGGGAAAGAAGACATTCCAGAAAAGGGTTAAGGTGAGGAAGTTGAAAACAATTATGGAAAGAGTAACCAGGACAGCTTGGACCAGGAGAAGACCTCCTAAAGGGAGAGGAATGGAATGTAAGTTTGGAAATGTAGATTGAGACCAGTCTTGAAACATCAGACCTCCAGATTGATATTTTATTTGGTAGGAACTGAAGTGCCAATGCAGATTTCTGATTAGAGGAATATCAATAAAAAAGAGGTTTTTAGTCAGGCATGGTGGTTTGTGGTTGTAATTCCAGCTACTCAGGAGGTTGAGGTGGGAGGACTGCTTGAGGCCAGAAGTTTGTGACCAGCCTGGGTTATATAGCTAGACCCAGTCTCAAAAGAGACAGAGAGAGAGAGAGAAAGAGAGAGAGAGATTTTCAGGAAAATGTATTTGGCAATTCATCGTTTCTGACTGGAGAAGAGAATGGAGAATGCTGGATCCTGCTGCTCTTCTTTACACAAAAGGTGACAGAAGTGTGAGTGAGCCTCTCAGCCAAAGGTAGGATGCAGCTAACCTCACCCCTACCTCTACTTCCCATATCACCACCTGCTGGAGTAATTCAGATTGATCCTCTTATTGGTCTCACAGTTTACAGATCAGGCTAACATTTCTTTGAGCAAAGGTTTCTCATTTAACAATCGTTTTTTGAGAACTGCTGCTGCAAGGCATCATTCCAGTTGCATTTGGGATCCTAGCTTTTCCGTGTTATTTAATGAAGGTGCAAAAACACAGGGCTTTGACTGACTTCACTCACAGCTGGCCAAGAAGCAGGGATGTCAGAGCCACCTGGAGGGCTTTCTAGACAGATGCTTCCAGGCTCCATCCTCAGAGATTCTGATCCAGTGGAGGGAATGGGGTCTAGGAATCTGTATATTTTAAAGTTCTTTAGATGATTAAATAAAGGGTAAAGTTTGGGAAAAACTCTTGTACTAAATTTTGCATATATTTTCAATCTAAGCAATAGCACATAGATCTGAGAACGTCCCCCTTTGAACTGTACATTTAAAATAATAATTTTAAGGCATGATGGTGTGTGCCTATAATCTCAGCTATTTGAGAGGCTGAGATGGGAGGATTTCTTGAGTCTAGGAGTTCAAGACTGTAGTAAGCCGTGATTGCACCACTGCACTCCAGCCTGAGCGACAGAGTAAGAATTTGTCTCTGAAAAATCAATCAATCAATAAAATAAAATATAATAAATTTTGAAAACATGTTCCAAAAGTGTGGGAGAGGGAAAGGATGAGGAGACTCATTGAGGGACCTTGAATTCCAATCCAGTCTTTTCAATTATCCTCTAAATATTCTGCGTGTCTACTTTTCTCACCAATGAGTCATCACAAGCAGCTTTTATGGCACCTATTTGTGCCACCCACTGTGCCACCAAGCCACCATTTAGAGTGAGGATCTTCATTATACCTTTCACGTCATCCTCTCTGCACTTTAAGATTTAGGCTCCTAGGTATTTTGCAGTCTAAACAACTATTCCAGCAGTCAGGCCATTGGGTAGTCTCATCCTTATTACCTATGCCAGTGATTCACCTGCCCAGGCCTGGTTTTTTTTTTTTTTATTGATACATATTATACATATTTTTGCAGCATATGTGATATTTTTTCACATGCACAGAATGTATAATGCTGAAGTCAGGGTATTTGGGGTGTCCATCACCTTGAGTATTTATTATTTCTATGCGTTGAGAACATTTCAAGTCCTCTCTTCTAGCCATTTTGAAATATACAATACATTGTTTGCTAACCATAGTCACCCTACTCTGCTATCAAACACTGGAATGCATATCTTTTTTTTTTCTTTTTGAGATGGAGTCTTGCTCTGTTGCCCAGGCTGGAGTGCTGTGGTACAATCTCGGTTCACTGCAGCCTCCACCTCCTGGATTCAAGCAATTCTCCTGCCTCAGCCTCCTGAGTAGCTGGGATTACAGGTCCGTGCCACCACACCCTGCTAATTTTTGTATTTTTTATAGAGACGGGCTATCACCATGTTGGTCAGGCTGGTCTCAAACTCTTGACCTCGTGATCCACCCACCTCAGCCTCCCAAAGAGCTGGGATTACAGGCATGAGCCACCGCACCTGGCCGTATATCTTCTATCTAACTGTATATTTGTGCCCATTGACCAATCTCTCTTCATCTCCCCTAACCCATTTTGCATACCCTTCCTAACCTCTGATATCAGTCATCCTATTCTCTACCTTCACGAGATCAACTTCTTTAGCTCCCACATATAAGTGAGAACACATGAAATTTATCTTTCTGTATCTGACTTATTCTTTCCAGTTCCATCCATGTTGCTGCAAATGACATGACTTCATTTTTTTTTTTTTTTTAACAGCCTTTAAGATAGATCTACTCAGGTGATTCTGATGATTAGCCAGATTTGGGACCTGCAGCCTAAGTGCTATTAAAAAAAAAAAAAACCCCTCAAATTTATTATTTTACAGTTCTGGAGGTCAGAAGTCTGAAATCAGTCTCACTGGGCTAAAGTTAAGGGGTTATCGGGGGCTACTTCCTTCTGGAGGCTTTGAGGGGAGAATGTATTTCCTTGTCTTTTTAGCTTCCATAGGCTGCCTGCATTCCTTGGCTCATGGCCCCTTCTTATGTCTTCAGAGCCAGCAGTGTAGCATCTTCACTTTCTCTTTCTCCTCTCTCTTCTCTCTCCCTCCTTCGCTCTCTCCTTTTCCCTCGCTTTCTCCTACCCCTTTCTCTCTCCCTCTCCCTTCCCTGCTCTGCTTACTTCACTTTCTCTCACTCTGACCCTCTTGTCTTCCTCTTATAAGAACTCTTGGGATTACATTCTTGGGATTACATTGGGCCCACCTGAATAATCCAGGATAATCTCTGCATGTCAAGGTTCTTACCACTTGTGTGATCTCCATAAGATCTATTTTCAATAGCTTACTGCAGCTCTTCTGAGAGAGTAGAGTCCCTTCCAGGTGAATGGTACAACCTGTGTTCTAAAGGAGATGAACCCCTGATTCCTCTGGAAGAATCTGAAACTAATCAACAAAACAAAAAATGAGTTCACAAACGGAAACACATTTTTTTTTCACACAGATAGCAAGAAAGCTGTGCCAATATCAAAGTCCCAAATAAGTGCATCAAGTAAAACCTATTTCCCCATTCATAAAAGAATAAGAAGGTTTGGTGGGTAAGGGATTTAAGTTATGAGATTTCCTACACTGAGTTAGGAATCACATAAAATTAATTCAAATTGACAGGAAGCACTTTGTTTAAATTTCACTGGATAGTTCTAATCCAAGCTTGTCCAACCTGAGGCCCCAGGACCATATGCCACCCAAGATGGCTTTGAATGAGGCCCAACACAAATTCATACATTTTCTTAAAACATTATGAGATTTTTGGCCAGGCGCAGTGGCTCACACCTGTAATCCCAGCCCTCTGGGAGGCCAAGGCGGGCAGATCATGAGGTCAGGAGATTGAGACCATCCTGGCTAACACAGTGAAACCCCGTCTCTGCTAAAAATACAAAAAATTAGCGGGCGTGGTGGCGGGCACCTGTAGTCCCTGCTACTCGGGAGGCTGGGGCAGGAGAATGTTGTGAATCCGGGAGGCAGAGTTTGCAGTGAGCCGAGATCATGCCACTGCACTCCAGCCTGGGTGACAGAGAGAGATTCCGTCTCAGAAAAAAAAAAAAAAAAAAAAAAAACCTTAGTTTTTTTGGTGTTTTTTTTTTTAAGCTCAGAAGCTATTGTGTTAGTATATTTTATGTGTGACCCAAGACAATTCTTCTTTTCCAGTGAGGCCCAGGGAAGCAAAATGATGGGACACTGCTGTTCTAATCTGATTGGATTTGTAACTGGAAATTCAATAAAGGCAGCAGGTGCTGAGTTTAAAGTATTGCTTAAAAACAAAACAAAACAAACAAATGCCATCACGGGCTGACATAAATTCTGCCCAGGCAGCAGTAACTTCTGAAAATACCTTTTGAAAAAAAAATGTTTTTAGAGCAAAGTGAAACTTGTGGTTGGAAAGACATTAACAAGATTTTTGTTTTCTTGGAAGCTTAACATGTCCAAACGAACATTTTGCTTTCAGTTTCTAGAATGTGAAAGAAAACAAAAACTTTAGCAACAAATATACAAATTGATCCCTTCAACTGAAATAGCCTTCGCATTCAGAAAGAGGAGAAAATGTGCAAATATATATATACACATATATGTATATATACACATACATATATACACATATGTGTGTGTGTGTATATATATATGTATGTAAGACAGAGTCTCTCACATTGTCACCCAGGCTGGAGTGCGGTAGTGCTATCTCGGCTCACTGCAGCCTCCACCTCCTGCGTTCAAGCCCTCTAAGTAGTTGGGACTACAGGCGTGCATCACCACACTCCGCTAATTTTTGTATTTTTGGTAGAGATGGGGTTTCACTATGTGGGTCAGGTTGGTCTTGAACTCCTGAGCTCAAGAGACCCACCCACTTTGGCCTCCCAAAGTGCTGGGATTACAGGCATGAGTCAACCTGGCCAGACTTTTTTTTATTTCATGCTAGATAAAAAGTCTTTTAAGCCTGTGGTAGTAATGGGAAATGTCTGATAGAATTTAGTGCAAGTTACAAAGATCCAGTCTCATCAAATTCTACAACTAAAGCATGGGTCAGATTAAAGTACAACTATATTAAAGTATAATAATCATAACACAATAATGTCATAATTATTTTAAAAAATTTAACAGTACTATATTTCCTTAATTTTAATATAACACTGCTTAGAAAATGCACTATATATTTAATAGGAGGTTTCATTGGGGTGGAGGATGTATATGCAGATTGTAAGACTTTCAGTAACGATGTCCAAAAGTATACCTAATAGGTACAAGAAAAATAAGATAATTTGTTCATAAATAATCAATCCTTAAAAGTAAACATGCTAACAAAAGAAAAAAATAGAAAAACTGGACTTAATCAAAGTTAAAAGTGTTTGTGCTTCAAAGAACACTACCAGGAAAATGAAAAGGCAGCCCACAAAATGGGAGAAAATATTTGTAAGTCATACATGTCATCAGGGCCTTATACCTAGAATATATAAAGAACTTTTACAACTCAATAATATAAAGACAACCCAATTAAAAATGGGCAAAAAATCTGAATAGACATGTATCCAAAAAAGATTAACAAATGGCCAATAAGCACATGGAAAGACACTGGACATCATTAGTCATAGGGGAAATGTAAATCAAAACCACGGCCACTAGGATGGCTATAATCAAAACATCAGATAATCACAAGTGGCGGCAAGGATGTGGAGAAATTGGCACCCTCACACTTTGCTAGTGAGAATGTAAAATGTCACAGCCACTCAGGAAACCAGTCTAGCAGTTCCTCAGAAAGATAAACATAGACCCAGCAATTTCATTTCTATTTATACACCTAAGAGAAATGAAAATGTATGTCCATACAAAAACTTGTACATAAATGTTCAGAGCAACATTATAATAGCCAAAAGGTGGAAACAAGTCATATGTCTATCAACTGACATTGACCACAAATTAGCAAGATGTGATATATCCATACAATGGAATACTATTTGGCCATAAAGAGAAACCAAGTACTGGTACATGCCATAACATGGATAAACCTCAAAAATACGATGCTAAGTAGAGAAAGTCAGTCATAAATACCATACATTATTCTACTTACGTGAAATGTCCAAAAAGGGAATTTCTATACGAGACAAAGTAGATCAGTAGTTGCTTAAAACTAGGGGATGTGAGAGGATTAGGTAATGGTAGCAAAAAATATATAGGGTTTCTTTTTGAGGTAAAAAAAAATTTCTAAACTTGGCTGTAGTGATGTTTGCAGAACTCTGTGAAGATACTAGAGACACTTTGAGTGAGTTGTATGATACTTGTGGTATAGATCTCAAAAAAACTGTCAACTGCCCCTCCATCAAAATAAGAAGACATGTTGAATTTGCATCACCCAAAGCAAAAACAGAGTGGATAATCAACACCCTCTATCCCCTAAACACACCTCCTGATTTTTGCAATTCTAATGAAAGATCCCACAATTCATTCAGTAACCCATGTCGTAAACCCTGTTCCTCCCCTTAGCTCACCCTTCGTATACAACGTAATGGAACAGTTTCTGGGTGTACCATAGGCTAAGAAACACAGTGCAGCAAACAAAACACAATTTGAAGGTAACTGAAGTTTTTTACTGGATTTCTCAAACACTGTGGAGGGGATACACAATTCTCAGTAACACTCTTAGAAATCCCCCACTGACCAGGGGCGGTGGCTCATGCCTGTAATCCCAGCACTTTGGGAGGCCAAGGCAAGTGGATCACCTGAGGTCAGGAGTTCAAGATTAGCCTGGCCAACATGATGAAACCCCGTCTCTATTAAAAATACAAAAATTAGCCAGGTGCGGTGGCACATGACTATAATCCCAGCTACTCAGGAGGCTGAGGCACAAGAATCACTTGAACCCGGGGGGGTTGAGGTTGCAGTGAGCCAAGATAGTGCCACTGCACTCCAGCCTAGGTAATGGAGTGAGACTCTCTCAAAAAAGTAAAAAAAAATTAAAAAAGGAAAAAAGGAAAAAGAAATCCTCCACTCTTCTTCCATCTGCTCCTTTCATGACTCTCATGCCTCTCAGCTTCTCTCTACTTTCCCCAAATTACTCAGAAATTTCTTCTCAAACTTTTGGCTTTCTGCCACTTTGTTCCCTCCTTTCTCCAAAGTCTGCATTTTTAAATGCTTAGGAAATGGTTATGTTAATTAGATTTATTTAATCTTCCTATAACATATACATATATCAAAGCATTACATTGTACCCCAGAAATATATACAATTATTATTTGTATTAAATTTTAAAATAAATAAATGAATAAACCCATGGCCGAGTTGTAGAAAGAAATGAGTAGTCACAGCTAGCACCCTCTTGAAAAGACAAAGGTGACGAAGGGATCTTTGGGATGAGGATCTTATGTTAGGCTATTTGTTAGGGGAATCTACTTACAGGACTGCACCTTACAGTTGCCCAGGGTGTGCACAGCACAAACCACACAATCCAATAGGCAGCGCTGTGCTTCCCTGGCCTCATGCTTCCATGTGGAGAAACTTTCCTTAGTTTCTGGGCTCTCTCTCATTAGTTTCCGGGCTCTCTCTCATTAGTTTCTGGCCTCTGATCAATGAGATTGTAAAAGCCTGCTGATATTCCCAGTCAGCCACTTTCTTTTGTCTTTTCAACTTTGCTTGTCTACAGGGAGAGTGCATCCTGTCTGCTCTACTCCATGTGGTAAGGAGCCTCCCTTTCTGAGGGAGGCCTGCAGCTGTCCAGCTATGCCAGTGTCTGCATGTGTAGCTCTAATTTATGGCTGATGTAGTAGTGAGTCTATTTGGCTACAGATTTAAAGCGGCACCATGCAATCAGCTTTAAAGGTAATAAGGGTGATTTTTTTTTTATTGGAAGGAAGGAAGGAAGGAAGGAAGGAGGGAGAGAGAGAGAGAGAGAGAGAAAGAAAGAAAGAAAAAGAAAGAAAGAAAGAAAGAAAGAAAGAAAGAAAGAAAGAAAGAAAGAAAGAAAGAAAAGAAAGAAAAGAAAAGAAAAGAAAAGAAAAGAAAAGAAAAGAAAAGAAAAGAAACGAAACAGGGTCTTACTATGTTGCCCAGGCTAGTCTCAAACTCCTGAGCTCAAGCGATCCTCTTCCCTTGGCTTCCTAAAGTGTTGGGATTACAGATGTGAGCCACCCTGTCCAGCCAATAAAGGTGATTTTAAAAAATCTTTATTTTTATTAATCCTATATATACCTATCACCTGCTCCCAAACTCTGGAAGTAAGAAAGGAAGTTTATATACTGACTCTTTTGGATTTTTGTTCAATTCCATGAGCTGCTTCCAATTTTCCAATAATTAATTTTTAGCCTAAGTTAGTGTCTGTTGCTTGCAACTAACAGAAGCAAATGGAAACATCACTCAATACATTTTTAACTAAAACAAAATTTATAATAAAATCAATATTAAGTTTTGGATTATGTGCTATAAGATAACACTTAGATGCATTTAAATGAAAAGAAAGCTTGTATCCAGAGTTCTTTATAGCTGCAAGCTGGAACTTCAAAATACCCGGGAGCCCAAATCATAAACTGTTGACAGCAGAACCCATTTTTTATGGCATTCTCATAAATCCTATTATTATTAACTTGGCATGTCAGGTTTTTCCTAAATTAGAGCCAATTCTATTCATTATTGTTTTGTGATTTATTTCAAAATGAGTGCAAGACAAATTTAATGATCATTAAGCTAGAATCGGGCATGATTATGATTTTTGAATGTAGGTTAATTTCACCTGGAGCCTGATATCTTTAAAATATACTTTTTTCTTCCCCAAAAGAAATACATAATACCAAATTATTCCTTGCTCCAATAAATCATCATTTAAAGCTATTTTTTAAGGACCAAGTAATTTCCATGTCATTCTAAAGTACGTCCTAAGAAAAATTTATGGTATTAGATAAGATTTAGCACTGCTGGAAATGAAGTATGCTCTCAAAACAGAATTAGTATCTTTATAACTGAAGTGAGCAAAAGCATAAATACATTGTAGGTGTTTCCTTAGTCTAGTCTTTTTTGTACAATTTGTAATAATTTTCAGTGATTCTGTTTTCTTGAAGTGCTGAGATAGATATTGGTATCATTAGAGTGATGAGGTAATGTGGCATTTGCTGCAAACCAGGAGTTGGAAATAAAATGGAGAGGGAGTGAAAAGACACCCTGAATATAGGATCACAGAAATATTTTGGAGGAATTTCTCAGTTTTGTTATACGCAGATTGTATCAAGCTCAATTTTTTATAGGCAGAGAATGTTAAATTGCTGATTGCCCATGTAAATCTGGCAGCATGAGGAAGACCCCATTATTCTAGACCCCAAATCGTCCTCAACCACTTACTGATTTCTGGAACGGCACCAGATATCCTATATCAGTTCTTTGGCTTGACATTGTGTCAGTTATGAGAACACTAACACCATTCAGCTCTGGGATTCATGCTGGTTTAGGAACTTGGCATAGTGGAAAAAATCTGTTTCAATCCTAGTACCGGGTGAGCACAGGGGCTCACGCCTGTAATCCAGTGCTTTGGGAGGCGAGGGTGAGAGGACCGCTTGAGTCCAAGAGTTCAAGACATGCCTGGGAAACATGGCAAAAGTTTTTCTCTACTGAAAATACAAAAATTAATCAGGTGTGGTGGTGTGTGCCTGTAGTCCCAGCTACTTGGGAGGCTGAGGTGGGAGGATTGCTTGAGCCCAGGGGTACGAGGCTGCAGTGGCCTATCTTCATGTCACTGCACTCTAGCCTGGGTGATAGAGTAAGACTCTGTCTAAAAAAAAAAAAAAAATTCCTAGCTTTCTGATGTGCTAGGTTGTAGAAACACCTGTTGAAAAGATTGAGGTTTTAGTTGTACATGCCACGCTACTTATCATTTTCTAACAGCTCCTTGAAAGAGGACAACCCTCCCAACATTGTTTGCCATGGAGAGAGCTTCAGATTCTCACTGGCCTCTTAGAGACCAACGCTTTCAGATCACAGCATGGTCACTCCCAAAAGGGCTGGGACCATCTCAAAGACCCTGACCACCTCGTCCCCAAGCCAGAGTAAGACTTGTCCACTAATCCCATCTCCCTGTTGCTTTAGGGCAATTTCATTTCAAAAGACCCTTAGCCATGGTCCATCTCGGTGGACCATCTCAACAGGACTCCCTGCCTCTTTCAGGGTGTAGGACTTGGGATATCATTTCCTTCTATCCCAGGACACCTTGGTCTCCTTATGCCCACTTCCTTCCCAGGGGCTTGTTCTGCATGTTCAGGCCATGGCATAGCTTCTGCTAATCCACTCAAAAAGGGCACAGGTTTTTCTCCCAATACTTGGAACCTTTTGGCTTTAGATTTTCACAACAAATCAAGACCATTCAAATAACCGAAAAATTTGTTTCAAGGTGATGTCTTGTTAATACTGAGTAGGAACTGGAATGGTGTTTCCCTTAAAAAAGTAAAACTTTTGATAGAGCATACTGCTACATTAATATGTTATTCTCCAATTGGCATCACACATTTTAAACTACATGAATGAAAAGTGTTTATAGCATCTCCGTGGTCTATAGTTAATTACTGCAACAACCAATATTCACTTCAATTTGGCAAGCCATTACTGTGGGCACTCACTGAGTGGCCAGTCACCAGACTAAGCACTTTAAATTTAATGCTTCTAACAGCCCTGTGAGGCTCAAGAAGGTTAAGTAACTCTGGGTAAGTTCACAGGCTAATCAGTGACAGAGCTAGGAGGTGGTTTATCTGACTTCATCCTTGACTCACTGCACTGCCTCTCCAACAGATGCAATGTTGGTACTTAACATGAGAAGCAAAATTTCAGCAGTTCCTAACTTATCTCCCATTGTCCCACAACAGATACACATGTGCACGCACACACACACCCACACCCACACCCCCCCACCACATACACACACATATACAAAGTTAGCAAGTGTACTAGTCTGTTTTCACACTGCTGATAAAGACCTACCTGAGACTGGGCAATTTACAAAAGAAAGAGGTTTAATGGACTCACAGTTCCACGTGGCTGGGGAAGCCTTATGATCATGGTAGAAGGTGAAAGGCACATCTCACATGGTGGCAAACAAGAGAAGAGAGCTTGTACAGGGAAATTCCCCTTGATAAAACCATCAGATTTTGTGCAACTTATTCACCATCACAAGAACAGCACAGGAAAGATCTGCTCCTATGATTCAATTAAGTCCCACCAAGTCTCTCCCACAACACATGGGAATTGTGGGAGCTACAATTCAAGATGACATTTGGGTGAAGACACAGCCAAACCATATTTGCAAGTAACTTTCACAGCTTCTTCACCTTATACACGTATACATCTCAGTGTAGCTATACACACACACACACACACACACACACACACAAGAATATAGGCACATTGTTCTTGCTGTTGAGCATGTCCAAAAGGAGTTCTATTCACACTGCAGGTCTAATGAGACTTACTGAGGAAAAGAGCTAGTGACTTAGTAATTGGCTATATTGGGACTGATGTTTGACCCCCAGGGCTTAAACCCCCGGGGGGTCAAGGTACAACAGCCAACCATCAACCATCCTTCCAAGAAGATGGGGAAGAAACTCATTCTGAGAAGAACAATGTCAGAATCCACAAAAGTTTTCTCAGTCTTTTCAGGAGAACAGAAGACATTACCTTCCACTTTGTTTTCTGGTTCAGATTGTTTCCTAGTTTGCAAACAGCAACAACAAACCAAGATATTGAGCCAAATAAAAGACTCTATCAGAGGACACAGGGTTGTGTTACAGCCTGGTGACAGAGTTTACTAGATAGTGGGGAGTATGTTTTCTATTCTCATCCACTCCTGTCCCACTTTGGCAGGGGAGCCACTCCATGGAGTAGATCAAGACAATGTCAGGGTAACAGATGAGGTACAGAAGGGGGGTTTTGGGAAGAGTCATGCCAACCCACGGTGAAACATCTTGTCCAGAAAAAGCAGTGCCTGGCAATTATCTGAGATCCATATACTGAAAGAGAAAAGGAAAAGGATATCAAGGGGGTAAGAGGAAGATGCTGGAGTGGTAGGGATATGCATGAGACAATCTGGCCCAAGAAGAGAACAATTTCCATGGTGAAGACTGAGACAGAGGCTACTGTTTAGTTGCACTGACCTATAGCCCTCCACTTAAATTTCTTATTTTTAAAACAAAAGCTAGCCAGTTTTCCCAGCACCATTTATTAAATAAGGAATCCTTTCCCCATTGCTTGTTTTTGTCAGGTTTGTCAAAGATCAGATGGTTGGAGATGTGTGGTATTATTTCTGAGGGCTCTGTTGTGTTCCATTGCTCTATATCTCTGTTTTGGTACAAGTACCATGCTGTTTTGGTTACTGTAGCCTTGTAGTATAGTTTGAAGTCAGGTAGTGTGATGCCTCCAGCTTTGTTCTTTTGGTTTATCATTGACTTGGCAATGCAAGCTCTTTTTTGGTTCCATATGAACTTTAAAGTAGTTTTTTCCAATTCTGTGAAGAAAGCCATTGATAGCTTGATAGGGATGGCATTGAATCTATAAATTACCTTGGGCAGTATGGCCATTTACACGACATTGATTCTTCTTATCCATGAGCATGGAATGTTCTTCCATTTGTTTGTGTCCTCTTTCATTTCGTTGAGCAGTGGTTTGTAGTTCTCCTTGAAGAGGTCCTTCATGTGCCTTGTAAGCTGGATTCCTAGGTATTTTATTCTCTTTGAAGCAATTATGAATGGGAATTCACTCATGACTTGGCTCTCTGTCTGCTATTGGTGTATAAGAATGCTTGTGATTTTTGCACATTGATTTTGTATCCTGAGACTTTGCTGAAGTTGCTTCTCAGCTTAAGGAGATTTTGGGCTGAGACGGTGGGCTTTTCCAGATATACAATCATGTCATCTGCAAACAGGGGCAATTTGACTTCCTCTTTTCCTAATTGAATACCCTTTATTTCTTTCTCCTGCCTGACTGCCCTGGCCAGAACTTCCAATACTATGTTGAATGGGTGTGGTGAGAGAGGGCAGCCATATGTAGAAAGCTGAAACTGGATCCCTTCCTTACACCTTATACAAAAATTAATTCAAGATGGATTAAAGACTTAAATTTAAAACCCCAAACCATAAAAACCCTAGAAGAAAACCTAGGCAATACCATTCAGGACATAGGTATGGGCAAAGACTTCATGACTAAAACAAAAACAATGGCAACAAAAGCCAAAACTAAAAAATGGGATATAATTAAACTAAAGAGCTTCTGCACAGTGAAAGAAGCTACCATCAGAGTGAACAGGTAACCTACAGAACAGGAAAAAATTTTTGCAGTCTACCCATCTGACAAAGGGCTAATATCCGGAATCTACAAAGAACTCAAACAAATTTACAAGAAAAAAACAAACAACTCCATCAAAAAGTGGGTAAAGGATATAAACAGACACTTCTCAAAAGAAGACATTTATGCAGCCAACAGACACATGAAAAAATGTTCATCATCACTGGTCATCAGAGAAATGCAAATCAAAACCACAATGAGATACCATCTCACACCAGTTAGAATGGCGATCATTAAAAAGTCAGGAAACAACAGGTGCTGAAGAGGATGTGGAGAAATAGGAATACTTTTACACTGTTTGTGGGACTGTAAACTAGTTTGACCATTGTGGAAGATAGTGTGGCAATTCCTCAAGGATCTAGAACTAGAAATACCATTTAACCCAGCCATCCCATTACTGGGTATATACCCAAAGGATTATAAATCATGCTGCTATAAAGATACACACACACATATGTTTATTGTGGCACTATTCACAATAGCAAAGACTTGGAACCAACCCAAATGTCCATCAATGATAGACTGGATTAAGAAAATGTGGAACATATACACCATGGAATACTATGCAGCCATTAAAATAGATGAGTTCATGTCCTTTGTACAGACATGGATGAAACTGGAAACCATCATTCTCAGCAAACTATCACAAGGCCAAAAAACCAAACACCGCATGTTCTCACTCATAGGTGGGAATGGAACAATGAGAACCCTTGGACACAGGAAGGGGAACATCACACACTGGGGCCTGTCATGGGGTGGGGGAATGGCAGAGGGATAGCATTAGGAGATATACTTAATGTAAATGATGAGTTAATGGGTGCCGCAAACCAACATGGCACATGTATACATATGTAACAAACCTGCACGTTGTGCACATGTATCCTAGCACTTAAAGTATAATAAAAAAAGTTGTCTTAACATAATTGATTATTTTTTATATTTCTTAATACTGTCATTTTAATGGGGTAAAATCTCATTGTACTTTCATTTTTAACTGTTTAAACACATAGACTTTTTAATGTTAAAGATTACATTCATGTTGTCTGTTTGTAAGAAAACGATGTTTAAGCTGTATAATAACAAAATGTTATTTCTCTGACTTTCATATTAAATAAGACAGAAGCTAAAAAAAAAAGCTAAGACACATTGTTCATAGGACCAGAATACTTTAAAATTTAGACTAAGAATCATAGACTTATATCACCTTAGAGTTGGCAGGGACGTTAGAGTTTAACTATTCTGTGTTAACGCTCTATGCTGAATTTTCTTTACACTACCTTTGACAGATGCTCTCCTTGCCTTTCCTTGGACATCATCCCTCAGTGGCACCACATTCCTGTAGCATACAGGTCAGATTGTTAGGCCCTCAATAAGAGCCCAAAGTTAACCGGCTCAATGTCCCCATATCATTACTGTTCACAGAACTGCATCCTAGATTTTAAAAAAGAAAACAATGTTATGGTCCATGAGCAGATACGGTCTATGTCCATACAATTTCAGATTGTCCCTCAAGAAAGGGTGAAAAAGAGTCAAGAATACTTTGATATTAAACACAGTGTTTATCTCTTTCAGGACTATTCACAAGTATTCAGTGATTCTGGAAGAAGAGTAGGCCAGGGAAAAATAATTAATTTCTGTTATGAAACCAGAATTGAAATGGTGTAGCATATATACATACCTGTACCTATGTATTAATTTATTCAATCACTGTTTATTAAGTACATACTATATTCAAGACTTTATGCTCAGAACAAAAGTTACAAAGACAAAGGAGTCCAGCACTCAATAGGCTATTCTACAATTTAATAGAAGAAAGTTTTAGGGCCCTAGCATCACAAAGATATATCCAAATTAGGTTAAGAAGTTAACAGGACTGCTTAGAGAAAAAAGAAACTGGACCCCTCCCTTAAACTTTACACAAAAATTAACTCAAGATAGATTAAAGACTTAAATTTAAAACCCAAAACCATAAAGACCCTAGAAGAAAACCTAGGCAATACCATTCAGCACATAGGCATGGGCAAAGACTTCATGACTAAAACACCAAAAACAATGGCAACAAAAGCCAAAATTAAAAAATGGGATCCAATTAAACTAAAGAGCTTCTGCACAGCAAAAGAAACTATCATTGGAGCGAACTGGCAACCTACAGAATGGGAGAAAAATTTTGCAATCTATCCATCTGACAAAGGGCTAATATCTAGAATCTACAAAGAACATAAACAACTTTACAAGAAAAAAAAACAAACAACCCCGTCAAAAAGGGGGCAAAGGATAGGAACAGACACTTCTCAAAAGAAGACATTTATGTGGCCAAGAAACATGAAAAAAAGCTCATCATCACTGGTCATTAGAGAAATGCAAATCAAAATCACAAAGAGATGCCATCTCATGCAGTTAAAATGGCAATCATTAAAGAGGCAGGAAACAACAGATGCTGGTGAGGCTGTGGAGAAATAGGGATGCTTTTACACTCTTGGTGGGAGTGTAAATTAGTTCAACCATTGAGGAAGACAGTACGGTGATTCCTCAAGGATCTAAAACCAAAGATACCATTTGACCCAGCAATCCCATTACTAAGTATATACCCAAAGGATTATAAATCATTCTACTATAAAGACACATGCACATGTATGTTTACTGCAGCACTGTTCACAATAGCAAAGACTTGAAACCAACCCAAATGCCCATCAGTGATAGACTGAATAAATAAAATGTGGCACATGTACACCATGGGATTTTATGCAGCCGTACAAAAAGAATGAATTCATGTCCTTTGCAGGAACATGGATGAAGCTGGAAACCATCATTCTCAGAAGACCAACACAGGAACAGAAAACCAAACACCGCATGTTCTCACTCATAAGTGGGAGCTGAACAATGAGAACACATGGACACAGAGGGGAACATTACACACTGGGGCCTGTCAGGGGATTGGGCGCAAGGGGAGGGATAACATTAGGACAAATACCTAACGCATGTAGGGCTTTAAAACCTAGATGGCAGGTTGATAGGTGCAGCAAACCACCATGGCACATGTATACCTATGTAAAAACCTGCATGTTCAGCACATGTTTTCCAGAACTTAAAGTTAAAAAAAGAAAAAAAAAGGACTGCTTAGTTCTCTTGTTGGTATTACAGCTTTGGAGCAGATGCACAGAGGTGTGCTCAGAGAGTCAGCCATTGAAGGTGCTGTGTCCTGATCAAGCACTTGTCCATGCCTCAGTATACTTGACCTCACTTGTGTTCTATCAGTCAACACATGGAAAGGATTCATCTGAAGAGAGCAGGCGTCTAACGAGGGGAAATGAAAAATTTTAACTACCTACTGTTTTTATGCTTCGTGGACCTTTTTTAAAAATTTATTTAAAGCCAAGCAACATGGAACAAAAAGCCCTGAATTCAACTGATTTTAAAGAGATGCAGAACTTGCTGTGACAAACTGGAGCTACCAGCTGGCAAGCAGTGCAGCCCCACTGAATAAGGCACTAGGAGGAGAAATCACTGCAGAACCACTAGGGGGGACCACAGCTCCAGAGAGCAGAGAGAACTGCTTTGGGTAGAGAAAGCCACATGGATGCTTCCTGTGGTTTTAATTTTGTTCTTTAAAATTCTTAACCACGGAATTCTGCCTCTTCTCCCAAATAGCCACTAACAGGAGAGCACCTACTGCTGCAATTGTATACTAAGAATAATCATTAGAAACAAAAGGATATTAAATGAAACTAACTGAGGTCCCCAAGAAGAGCCAGGAAATTTAGGAAATCTACACATATGTATCTCAATCTATCCTTTTAATTCTGTTATAAATTTTATCATGGACACAAAATAAGGGATAACTGAGGCTGAAAACTATTCTGTACATCATTAGGAAGTGAAGATGCCTTAGCAGGGAAAGGAAATCAGCAATGTGGGGCAGATTCACAGCCCAGCTCTGCTTCCCCACCATCAAAAGGCTTCAACACAGCCACCTCTATGCTATGGACTGGGGTAGGCAATGCTTTAGAAGTGAGAGGAATTTAGACTAGTTGTGTGTCTCTCAGTCCAGGAAGGAGACCTGTATAGAACTAGCATTCAGAATAGAACAGTCAATACACAATGAGCCCAACTTTCTGGAAATTCCAAGTATGAGATGCGAACCTATAAAACAACAAGATACAGAGCTCTATTCACATTACAAAAGTGTTAACAATACAAAAGCACTCTTGTTTTTTTTCTCATAATTCTTTTTTTAAATTTATATTCAGGGGATCCATGTGCATATTTGTTACATGGGTATATTGTGGAATGGTGGGGATTGGGCTTCTGGTATACCTGTTACCCAATTATTGAACGTTTCATCCAATATATCCAATGGGTAATCTTTCAACCCTCTCCCTCTCCTTCCTTTCCCCTTTTTGGAGTCCCTAGTGGCTATTATTTCCATCTTATGTCCATGTGTACCCATTGTTATAAATGAGAACATGCGATATTTAATTTTCTGCTGCTGAGTTAGTTCGCTTAGGATAATGGCCTCCAGCTCTATCCATGTTTCTGCAAAGAAGATTATTTCATCCTTTTTTTAAGGCTATGTAGTATTCCATGGTGTATATATACCACATTTTCTTAACCCAGTCAACCATTGATAGGCACTTAGATTGGTTCCATGGCTTTGCTATTGTGAATAGCACTACCACTTTTTTAAAGGATGCATTTATCATAGGATTTCATTTGAAAGAAATCCTGCTAGTGCATTTAAAATAGGTGAAATTACCAACATTTTAAAAACATAATTTTTCAGTAATATGTTTATGGCCTCATGACATTCTAAAAACAGAAGTAAAAAGTATAATATTTCTAAGAAACAAATGCCATTATCATTCATTTTTTTCTAAAGTTAGCTTTACGTGTTTTATGAGTCTCTCATAAGAGTCACGTGAAAATATCAGATGTAAGACATTTCCATTTAAAGTTGGGCGTTGCAGGAGCAAAATACCAATCAATCATAAAAGAAAATATGATGGACACATCAAAGTCAAGCTTACAAGCAATGGGGAAAACATCTGCTCAAATTATTTTCACTTTGGTTTCTAAATATTTAATTTTTCAACAATTTAACTATTTAAATTCAAAGTTTCCAACTGTATTGCTAAACTAGAAATTGCTGAGATCTTCAAAAATATTTATTAAGAAAAAAATTGACATGAACCCTAGACTAATTAAAGCTATAGATGTATATTTTGGGGGGAGTATTCGAGTCCCAGGTTAATCACCTGTGCTTTAGACTGGAGGCAACATGAACTCTAAGAAAAGATGTATTATGTGGAAGTGGAAAGACCCATCGATACAAAAACATCTGCTCCAACCCCTAGGCAATCAGAGTGCCAAGCCTAAAATGCCTTTGGCAGTATCTCTGCAGTATTTAAGTCTCACATGGAAATGATCTAGAGGTGCAGTTTCACGTAGCCCTGGGGAAGGCTGACATCTAGTAGAAGGGTCTGTGGCGAATGGTGAGGGTCAAGTTGAGCAGCTGGGGTCTGCTGTGATTGGTGAGGGTCAAGTTGAGCAGCTGAGCCCCACTCCCTTGCCTCCAATCCAAGCCAGGTTTATCTGTTTATATATTGGGCTTCTCGGTGTGATTTTATTTGAAGGAAAGTTTTTTTCTGCTAAAAAATATGAATTAGGAGGATTTGAAAGTGCCGAAAAGGTTATCTCTGGGTGATTTTTATCTTTTGGATCATCCATGGTTTATTTTTCTATTTTTGCTTTCTATATCTTTCATATTTTCAACAATAAAAATGTATTGCTTGTGTAATTAAAACACATGCAAAGTTACATTAAAATAAAAGAATAAGCTTTGCCTACTTCTCCAAAAAAAAGTGCTGAAAACAGGCTTTCTGCTGGGATTGTAGAATTTTGAATGTGCGTTGCAGTTTTCAAACATAAAGCACAGCTGTTTTGTCTCTTACCCTGAAGCTGTGAAAAAGGGGAAAGATTTTTGAAAGCAGGAACAGGAAAAGACTGTTGAGAAAAGTGGCTGCTATTTCTAGGCTAAAGTCTCCCTGACAACACTGTTCTTAGAAGTAATGCCTTCTTACGTGGTCTTAGCGGGATTGATGAGTGATGAATCCAGAGGTTCTGTGGGACCCAAAGTCAGCAGAGACCAGAATAAATTTGAGACAAAGCAAAGAATCATAGCAGGCTGGAGAGATGTAACAGACAATTTACTGCAGTCAGTGGTGTCTAATGGTCAGTGTAGCTAAGTGGACCACAGAGATGTGCAAGAAGATAGGACCAAAGAGGTCACTAGGTTTGCAGCCTTGCAGGTCAGGATGAGGTTCCTGAGATACGAGAGGGTACAAGACCTCAGGGACTGAGGCTGAAGAAGTGCGGCTTCAAGGAACGGTTATAAAGAGCAAAAGGTGAGCATAATCAGCAATTGGCTGGCACAGAAAAACTTCAGACTGATTAAAAATGAGTACTGGACATTGGGGGTTAGAAATGATCTAGAGGTGCAATGCTCTAAAGTAAAAAAGACCTAATTGTAATCTAGTTTTAAACAAGTGTGATTTAAAAACAAAGCACAACAGATAAAAAGAATGGGCATAGCTTTTGTGACTAGATCCCCGAGCAGCGTTCCCCCCTCAATGGATCAGGCAATTCTGGAATGCCTGAATTTAATGAAACAGAGCTACGTTATAGATGTAAATAACAAAAACAAGGAATTCACAGGACAGGCATAGAAGCACACAAATTGGAGACAGGACTTAAGCATGTGCAGAGAACCTGCGTAGGTGTCACCATCAGCCTACATCTAAAGCAACGGTTCCTAAAGTGTGGTCTCCAGACTAGCATCACCAGCTTTACCTGGGAGCTTACTGGAAATGCACATTCCCAGGCTTTGCTTCAGACCTACTGGATCATAAACTCTAGTTTGTGAGACCTAGGAATCTGTTTTTAAAGGGCTACCAGGTCATTTTTATGCATGTTAAATTTCAAAAATTGTTGATCCAAAAATATTAAAATCACCAGAAAAAGTTACCTATGAAACATAGTGAACACAAGAATTAACATCAAAAGAAGACGATACCAAATGGAGCCAGTCAAGGACTGAGATTCAACCTGAAACCATCCATGGCTAGAATTCTTACCCATCTCCCACCCTAGTTCAAGTCTACATTGTTTCTTGCCTGGACTACTTCCATAATAGCTGGGATGGCCATCTGTCCTGGTTTGCCTGGGGAAGTCCTGCTTTGAACCTGTTGTCCCGGTGTAATAATAAAAGGTCCCCATTCTACTCTCAAATTTGTCCAGGTTTAGAATATAATTGTATGGCTCCCCTAGCAATAGCCTCCTCACCATTTCCCCTGCTTCTGCTTTTGCCCATCTCCAATATGGTATCTTCACAGAAGCTAAGAATGTAAATTGTTGATGTTACTCCTCTCCTTCAAAGCACTTCCATGACTTTTCGTTGCTCTGAGATAGAACTCAGACCCTTTGCAATGGCCCTCAGTGTTTATCTTCCCATCTTCTCCTTGTTCCACGTTCCTTCTTGCTTTCTTCATTCTGAGTAAAGTAGCCTCCTGTCAGTACCTCCAGAATCCATGTTCATCTGACCTCAAGACCTCTGCACATGCTGAGAAGGACAGTCCTTCTTCCTGGACTGCCCAATTTCCCTCCCTCTGCCAGTGTCATGTAGTCTCTTTTTTTTCACTTGGTAATATTCTGAATGATTTCTCAAACACTCTTTGAAAGAATTATTTTAATGACTGCATAGTTTCCCATCATGATTTGCCTTAATTTATTTAGCCATTACCTAACACTATACATTTTGGATTGCTCCCTGTTTTTTACTGTTATGAACGAAGCTATAATTATAAATTAGTTATGGTTCTTGGTTGCAACCAACGCAAACTACCTTAGGCAAAAAGGGAAACTTATCGGAATGATATTGAGATTTCTCCATAAATGAAATAAGCGTTAAACAAAGAAATTGCACAAAAAGCAGTAATAGAATAATTGAGACCAAGTATATAAATGTTATCTATCTATCTATCTATCTATCTATCTATCTATCTATCTATCTATCTACACACAGAGGGATATATATACACAAACATACATAAATACACACATACATACATGTGTATATACATATATATTAAAACGCTCACTCATCTTTTCTTCCCTCTGTGTGCAGCATCACCCTTTCTCTCTAGAAAAGACTCACTCTACATGGCTGCTAATGGTCTCAAACCACGGCTCCCACCACCAGTCAGAGATAACTGAATTATACTCTCTCTTACCTGACTAGCAAGTTGGGCTAAAAACCAGACAGGTTTGGAATTGCAATATCCTTTCAAAATTCCCCAAGGAAGGGCTCAGATTGGCTCCACTTGGGTCAAGTACCCACCCTTGGGACAATCGGCGATAACAACATTTGTACAAACCCCATGGTTAACAGGGAGTATGAAGCCTAGATAAAGGAGGTGGTTCTTCCCAGAACATGGACAGAGAGACGCTGAGCAAACACAATTATAGATATCTACTACAGACAAAGATATTTGTTTGTAATGCTATGGAGTGGGGGTGGGGAAGATATTTGTTTGTAATGCTATGGAGTGGGGGGGGGAGGATTTATTAAAATCTCATGCATATTTTTAAATAATAAAGACACAAAAGAAAATGGTTTTAAAACCTGTAACTTCCATCTCTTAAGTCTTTCATTTTTTCAATTTCATTTAAGTATTTTTCCACATACACAGTTTTAACTGTCTAGTTTTGAATAGTTACATTCAAATTCAACATAAAAGCACATATTAAGGCTTTTGTCACTTACCATTTTATCACATATTTGTTCATGTCTGCACTGGAGTCCCTGTGTTTTCCTTTTATCTCATTATTAAAATAGTATCTGCTCACTGTACTACCACTACTACTAATAATGGCTGAAACTTGAATGCAGTTTTCTGGGCATTGTCCTAAGCACATTATATGTTGTAGTATTTAAAATATTTAATTTTGATTCATCTGCCTGAGTACTGACTTATCAGGTAGGTGCAATTGTTGTCTCCATTTTTTTGGGAATAGGAAACTGAGGCACAGAGACGTTGAGCACCACGTGCTAGCGAGTGGCAGGATCAGTCTCCAGAAGTCCAGCTCTAGATTTACAAAGCAACATGTGGATGAAGCAGGAAAACACATACATGCTCCTGACTCCCTGAGATCACACCTATTTACATTTGGATATATCCTATCCCATCTTTAAAAAATTTGCGTTCTTTTTCTTACACAGTTAAAATTATACCACAGGGTACATGACAAATATTTGGCAGATATTGCTGCATTCCCTATAATGATCCCCATCTCACCCCAAACAACCACAGCCCACATCAACTTCTGTCCATACCATTCATTCCTATTCCATTCTTTGAGGCCCAGATGTGGCCTAAAAATCCATCTGGGAGAAAAAGCAGCACTCCCAGTCAATTTTAGCTGACATGTGAGATAAACCTATCTACAATGTGTGTACTTTAATATATCATTAAAATCCCTGCATTTCCCCACATTGTTAGAATCCCTTTAAGAACATCTTTTAAAGCAGATGATTTTTTCATTTCCTAAATATGATCATTTAAGTCATATTCACTATTTTTGCCATTATAAATAGTACATAGCTGTTTTAAAATAATATATAACGCTATAATGAATAATGTAAATTTTATCTTTATTTCAGGTTTTTCCTTAGTACAAATTCTAACAGAAAGCATAAATGCCAGACCTTTTATGTCACAATGCTCCCAATCTTCAGTTTTCCATTTCCATTTTCTCTTCTCAGTCAGATCCATTATGGGGGGTGGGGTTGGGGAGGTCGACTAGGGAGGAGGGAGAGCAGAGAGGGGAGATGTATGTGGATGTCACAGGCAGAGGGGGCTGCTTCTTCCTTCTTCCTGATGGCACCAGGGAAACACTCCCAGCCCCTCTTCCATACCCTTGCCTACTCTTCCCTGGGTAGCAGTGGAAGTGGAACAGAGGTGTAAGCTGGGCTAAAAAAGACTACACAGGTTTGGAATTGCACCATTGTTTCTGAACCAAGCCTGCCTTCAGGAAACAATTGTTCTTCTCAGCCCTCCATGCTGAATGTTTACCAGGACAGGCACTCACAAAGGGGAGACATTTCTGAAGATAGCTGTCTAGTCCTAGGGTTCAGTTAGGAAATCCAATATTTCACAGACATAAAACACATTCTCTAATATGAGCTTTATCAGATTATAAGGGAGGATTTGGGCCCATCTGCCCAATCCTGACTATTTCTCAATTGGTTCAGAACTTGGGAAGAGATGATGGATGCTACTGACTATATCCCTAGCCCTCACTAAGTGGAATATTTATCATGGCATTTCAAGATGTTTTCCAAACGCTCATATTTTAAATTGTCTTTGCATTTTATACAAATTTATGCTGTCTATATATTTATTTATAACAATTAACTCTAAAATCTTCAGCAGTTTTGCTACATTTTCATCTGGTATTTTGTTTTACATGCAAATAGTTTGGGGCCAGCCTGGGTGCTATTTCTTTGTAGGTAATTATTCCCCCTGCCTGAATGCTTTTGAAATCATTTTTAAAAATCATTGTTAATTTTTTTGAAATTTCAGGTTACCACCAAAGGTGGTTCTTTTTTTCATAGACTTTGCCTAGAATGTAGTAAACTAGTTCCACTTAGATAGCATACCTATTTGTTTTTACTTTTTAAGCTTAGGCATATTTCTTTGTCTTTGGTCATGACTTGTATTGCAATTGTCCTTGTTTTTTACTCTCTAGGAGCATTTATTACTGCTGGGTTAGCAGTTTCTGTCCTCCATGTTGATCATATTCTCACTCATTTCTACCTCTTAGTCTTTCTCCCCGTATTTTTGAGAATCTTCTCCTTTGTCTTTTACATCTGTCTCAGTTTTCACCTCTGCTGCTTACCACGTCTACTTCTATGCTTGGCACATAATATTAGTCAATAAATGTTTCCCAAATAAATAATAAATGAATGAACAAACTATGGGATTTTTAGTGTTTCTGTTCTATTTTCTTCTCTCATGTACCTCTTCATTTGATGCCATTGTTCTTTCATCTCAGTTACACTCTCATTTTGATTTTTGGTACACATTCTTTTTCTTTTAAATCATTTTGAGCAAATTAGATGTACCCATTTTATAGAGCCATTTCTTCCTGCATCCTAGGAGCACACCAAACCAACTTTCTCCTTATCTTTTTTATTTTTATTTTTTTCAGACGGGAGTCTCGCTCAGTCGCCCAGGCTGGAGTGCTGTGGCCGGATCTCAGCTCACTGCAAGCTCCGCCTCCCGGGTTCACGCCATTCTCCTGCCTCAGCCTCCTGAGTAGCTGGGACTACAGGCACCCGCCACCGTGCCCGGCTAATTTTTTGTATTTTTAGTAGAGACGGGGTTTCACCGTGTTAACCAGGATGGTCTCGATTTCCAGACCTCCTGATTCGCCCGCCTCCGCCTCCCAAAGTGCTGGGATTACAGGCATGAGCCACGGCGCCCGGCCACACTTTCTCCTTATCTTATGGTAAAACCGTATTTTAGAGGTCTGTCCTTTTTCCGAGTCTGGAGAATAATGCTTTCTTCTTTATACTTAGCAATATTTCACCCTGTGAGACTTAACGTTTAACCCTGTTTTCTCATCCTAGAATGAAGTGAGCTCCAACCAGATCTTATGTTAGTAACACATACATAGAATGTGTGCTTTTTTGGCCCCACTTCACGTGGGGTAGCTTGAGTCAATTCAGATCTATTTGGGTGGGCTGAGTCACCTTCTCAGGTCCATGTCTGATGTCTATGTATGATGAGTTGATGTACACAATTTTTAGCTGGTTTCATTTTCAGCAGCATTTCATCTAACAGGCATATGCAGGAATGAAACAGAATCTCGCCTGCCCCACTGCATGACTTGAGGATGCTGGGAACAGATGGAGTTCATAATGCATGACAGTCCCCACGAGCCGCCAGTGCTTCCCGACTGCTTCCCCCACAGCACTTTACTTGTGGGAATCAAACCTCCCAGGATGAAATTCAGTCCTCCCTTACTTCCTGCCCAGTTGTTTCTTGAAAGTGTTTTATTCCGCTGAATATAGAAAAAAGAGGTACAGATGGGAGACAGGAACAACACTGGCTGCTTCAAGAGAAAATGTCATTCCAGGAGAGGGAAGACTGCCCATTTTTACATTTGGTACAGATCTTCCATTTCTGAATGACAGATGAAAAGGTAGATCATCCCATCTTTGTTCTGGGTGGCGTACCACAGACTAGAACACGAACTGTTTTCCACATCAGCTTCATGAGCTTTATAACTCTAAAGTTCATCCAGATTCTGGCACTGGGTTTACTAATGGTCAATTAATATTTGATGATAGTTTTCAAAATGTGGACTGTATTGATCAGATTGAGGAGGTTACCTTCTACAACGAGTTTACTAAGTTTATCAAGAAGGGATGTTTAATTTTGTCAGTACTTTTTCGGCATCTATGGAGACAGTCATATGATTTTTCTCCTTTATTCTGTTAATGTGGTGAATTATATTTATTGATTTTTTTAATGTTGCAGATCTTGCATGCCTGAAATAAACCCAATTTTATAGAGATGTATTAGCCTTTGCGTAACTAACATTTTATTTATGATTTTTCATTTTTTGAGATATTTGGCCTATGATTATCTTTTTTGTAACATCTTTGTCAAGTTTTAATATCAAGATTATGCTGCCCTCCTAAAACAAATTGGGAAGTATTTTCTCTTCTTCTCTTCCTAGGAAGATTTTTGGCTTTATTGTTGCTGTTGTTTAGTTTTTGTAAGAATGGGGTATTTTTAATTTATTAAATGTTTGGTATAATTCACAAGTGAAGGTACATTGGCCTTTAGTTTCCTTTTAAATTATGGCTTCAATTTCCTCAGTAAGCACAGGACTTTTCAATTTTTCTAACTGTTTTTAAAATCAATTTGGGTAAATTATGCTTTCTTTTTTTTTTTTTTTTTTTTTAGCAATTTTTGCATCTCATCTAAAATTTCAAATTATTTTCCAGAAAAATGTATAATATCCTCTTTTTGTCTTTTTAATTTATAAGACATGTAGTGACGTTCCTCTTTTTACTTTGTTAGTAATTTGTGACATCCCTCTTTTTTTCCCCCAATTAGCCTCATCAGAGGACTATCCATTTTTTTTAGTTACTTTCTTTACATGTGCTTGTTTGCATTTGTGGTGTGTTGATTCATAAATGTTTTATATTGCTATGTAAGTCTACCCTTTTTTTTGTGATTATTTTCTTTGCATGTTTTCCCCTCTCAAAATCAGATAAATATTTATCTGTATTTTATTTTAGTTTTTAAAATTTATTTTTATGGTTAATAAATTACATTTTTAAAATAAAAATAATATATACACATATTTAAAAGAAAATATATCGGTCGGGCATGGTGGTTCAAGCTTGTAATCTCAGCACTTTGGGAGGTCGAGGAGGGCGGATCGTGAGGTCAGGAGATCAAGACCATCCTGGCTAACATGGTGAAACCACGTCTCTACTAAAAATACAAAAATTAGCCAGGAGTGGTGGGGGGCATCTGTAGTCCCAGCTACTCGGGAGGCTGAGGCAGGAGAATGGTATGAACCCGGGAGGCAGAGCTTGCAGTGAACCAAGATCGTGCCACTGCACTACAGCCTGGGTGACAGAATAAGACTCTGTCTCAAAAAAAAAAAAAGAAAAGAAAAGAAAAGAAAATATATCAAACCGTTCAAAAAGGTATAATGTGAAAAGTAAAATTCTCTTTATTTACCCTAACTCCCAGTTTCACTTCTCAAAATTTCTAGAATGAGTTCCTCTGTCTATATCCAGAATACATTTACGCACAGACCAATGTGTATGTGTGTGCATGTGTAAACACACAGACATACACACGTTATATATATTATTTTAACGCATTTGGGGACAGACACAGAACTAAACACTATACATGTATTCACATGTTATTAGACATTTGCTTACAAGAATATGCTTTTGTTCTTCAAAATTAGTGATTCTCCAAAAAAATAATAGATGCTAGTGTGGATGCAGTGAATAGGAAACACTTCTACACTGCTGGTGGGAATGTCAACTAGTACAGCCACTATGGAAAACTGTGTGGAGATTCCTTAAAGAAGTAAAAGTAGAACTAGCATTTGGTCCAGTAATCTCACTACTGGGTATCTACCCAGAGGAAAAGAAGTCACTATACAAAAAAGACACTTGCACATGCATATTTATAACAGCACAATCTGCAATTGCAAAAATGTGGAACCAACCCAAATGCCCATCAATCAATGAGTGGATAAAGAAACTGCCCATCAAATGCCCATCAATTAATGAGTGGAGATATATATATATATAACAGTTGTGTGATATGATATTTTATATATATACACATATATATATATATGTAATGGAATACTACTCAGCCATGAAAAAGGAATGAATTAATGGCATTCACAGCAACCTGGATGAAGCAACCTGGATGAAATTGGAGACTATTATTCTAAGTGAAGTAACTCAGGAATGGAAAACCAAACATCATATGTCCTCACTTATAAGTGGGAGCTAAGTTATGAGGATTCAAAGGCATAAGAATGACACAATGGATTTTGGGGACTTAGGGGGAAAGGGTAGGAAGGGGGTGAGGAATAAAAGACTACAAACTGGGTGCAGTGTATGCTGCTCAGGTAATGAGTGCACCAAAATCTCACAAATCACCACTAAATAACTTACTCATGTAACTAAACACCACCTGTTCCCCAATAACCTATGGAAATAAAAAACTAAAAGCAAAAACAAACAGCAAAATAAACAAAATTAGTGACTCTCAAACTTTAATATGCATCTGACTCACCTTAAGGTTTATTAAGATACAGACTGCTGGGTGCCACCACCAGAGTTTCTAGTTCAGCAGGTCTGGGTAGGAAGCTGAGAATCTGCATTTTTTACAAGTTCCTTGCTGTTGTGTTGGTCTGGGACCATACTTTGAGAATCACTGCTCTAAACGATTATTTCAAAATCCCAGAGTACTGGCCTTCAATTCAAGTGTATCTAACAAAGAAGAGCAGAACCTAGAATGAGAGGAGTTATTGATGTGGTATGACCCACTCAGGAATTCCCTCTGCTGTGACTTCCAGCCAGCCCCCTTTCTACACAGACCCCATTTTCAAAATTGACATCCGCGCAGACAGTATCCGTCATTTATTTTCCGATAATACAACCTGTTGTATAATCAAGTGCTAATACGATACTGGAGGGACACGAATTTAAGCCTCTTATCTGTGACCACATTTGCATAGTTCACAGGACACAGAGTTTCCAAAGGCTGCAAAAAGGAAGGTCTGGAGGACAACTGTTTGCCAAGCTCAGGCCTCAGATCTACATCAGCATCACTGGAAACACTCATGTAAACTACAGATTCCCACTCCATTCTAAGAATCTGGAGCTACTGGACATGGATCCCAGGGATCTGCATTCTTAAAAAGCATCCAAAATCTTTTTTGTGCATCCTTGCACTTCCTAACTCTGACCTGGGGAATGGAGCAGGATGGTAAGACCATTAGGGAAAGGGCAGTGGATTGTTAAGGAAGCCTCTGGAAGCAGGGAGTAATACACAAAAAGGAAAAAAGAAACTGCAATAAGGAGCTGCCTGCCACCAACAACTACCTTTTATTTAGCACCTCCTAGGTACGTACCCAGCACTCCTTCAGGCACTTCATATAGCTTAACATAGTTGTTCTCACAACACTATGATATCCAGGTAGCAGAGTGTAAGGAAGACATGCTAGTAAGAGGTGGTACTGAGATTTAGGCCCATGCTCAACTCCAAAGCCTATGCTTGTTTTCTGTTCCACAAGGCCTCTTTCACCATTTCTTTCACTGAAGTGATGCAGGATGTGGGTGGGTGTGCTTTCATACCTGCACTGCCCTTCGAGTGGTGGTGAAGTGCTTATGTTGGCAGAATTGTTGGTGATCATTACACGCTGATGTGCCAAGAGATAAAGAAGATAAGAATGACTGGGTCATTGGAAAATTTGGTGATACAGAGAGACAAATGGAATAACTAGAGCCCAAGTAGGGTTTTCATTCGCAGTTGCTTAATTTGGCCACTGACAAAGCCTCGTGTCTAAAACAACTATTCAGTCAACCATCCTCTGAGTCACCATCACAAAGAAAAAATAAATAAAAAATAAAAGAATAAAACAAACCCCGAGTCTGATTATGGAAACACATCAGGCACCAAGAAGAGCAAAGGATTTGGAGTCTGGGAAAGCCCAAAGCGAACATTGCCAAGATCTCCTTTCTTCTGATTCTGAAATCCATGTGTGCTTCTTGGAAAATTTAATCCACATGTTTTGAGATCATTTACACTTAACCCATCAAGATGCAGTTTAAAAGAACCATTTGATGTATAAGAAGCCTGATGTGCTTTCTTTCTTTTCTTGTTTATTTAACACAAGCCTCTGTAAGCACGTCCTTTGCCACCCATAGCCAATTGCTGAAGCTGGAAGTCATAATTTGTCAACAAAAACTAAGCCTAGAACCTGAAAACAGGCAACCCCAGGCCTAACCTATGAGCATATGAAAAGTGACAAGTCTGAAGCCTGAACAAATATGTTCTGTCATTTCCCAGAAAAGTCCACTGCAAGCTGTGGGAAGAAAGCCCACCGTGCTGCAGATTCAGCCTCCTCTCCACACAGCCCTCCGCCGAGCAAGGGAACACAAGATGTATTCCAGACCTTTGTTTTTTATTTTTTAGTTCAAAGAGAGCTCTGCCCACTTTTTTCGGGGTAGCATTCTGGAAGCTCAATTTAGTGACTCATTCCAGTGAAATTCACACGATACGAAACCATGATGAACAGACTCCAAACTGTTTCTGTCTCGCTTTTGTGGAAGTTTTCTCTGGGAAGTGCACCCCAAGCTCTGTTAAGGGCTAATCACCCAGAGCCTCATCAGCGACACCTGAAATCAAAGGGGAGTGGTGGCCATTATCCACAGCACACTTTCAAGTAGGAGAAGAGTACTTATGTCCAAATCTATTATTCATCATTTATTTCCTATGTTCTATTCCCCTTTGGTTTATTAGGTTGATTTTAATTGCCACACAGTTTTTCCAACTTGAGGTTATTAGTAAATTACTAGTATTACTAGACTCTGTTTCCAACTCTTTGAAAAGCAAACCCAAATCCAGGGCAAATCTGTCCCTGCATGAGATTACATTTTAAGTTGAAAGGAATACATTGATAGAAAACCGTACGATGATTCCTTCAGAAATTAAAAATAGAATTGCCGTTTGATCCAGCAACTTCACATCTGAATATATGTCCAAGAGAATTGAGAGCAGGATATCAAAGAGATACCTGTACACCAAATATTCATAGCAGCAATATTCACAACCACCAAAAGGTGGGTGCAAACCGATGTCCATTGACGAATGAATGAACAAACATTCAGGATACAGTAAGTCCTCACTTAACATTGTCAATGGGTCCTCCTTGGAAACCGTCTTCAAGCTAAACACCATATAACAAAATTAATTTTACCACAGACTGATTGATATAAAGAAGAGTTAAGTTCCTACAACATATTTCTGGTTACAAAGGCATCACCAAACTTCTAAATAGAAACCAAAGCACTTCTAATATTAAACATTGAAATAAATGTGAACTTAGCAACTCAGGGCACAAGGCGGGAACCCACCTTGAACAGGACTCCATCCCATCACAGGGCACAGTCAGGCACGCACTCACACTCACTCACACTAGGACCATGTAGACATGCCAATTCACCTAAGGGGCACAGCTTCGGGATATGGGGGAAACCCATGCAGACACCAGGAGAATATGCGAACATTGGTTCCTGCCAGGAATTGATTTTTTTCCTCCTCAATGTTGTAACAAAATGACATTGACCAAAATGGCTTTATTTGAAGACCTCTATGTATACATATAATGGGATATTGTTCACCTTAAAAAGGAAAGGAATTCTGCCGGGCTCGGTGGTTCAAGCCTGTAATCCCAGCACTTTGGGAGGCCGAGACGGGCGGATCACGAGGTCAGGAGATCGATACCATCCTGGCTAACACGGTGAAACCCCGTCTCTACTGAAAATACAAAAAACTAGCCAGGCGAGGTGGTGGCGCCTGTAATTCCAGCTACTCCGGAGGCTGAGGCAGGAGAATGGCGTAAACCCGGGAGGCGGAGCTTGCAGTGAACTGAGATCCCGCCACTGCACTCCAGCCTGGGCGACAGAGCAAGATTCCGTCTCAAAAAAAAAAAAAAAAAAGAAAGGAATTGTGACACATGCTACAACATGGATGAACCTTGAAAGCATAATACCAAGTGAAATAAGACAGTTGCAAAAGGACAAATACCATATGACTTCATTTACATGAAGTACCTAGAGTTGTCAAATTCAGAGACAGAAGGCAGACTGATGGGCGGGGTCGGGGGTTGGGGGAAATGGGGAGTTACTGTTTAATGGGTGCAGAGGTTATGTTCATTCTGCAAGATAGAAAGACTAGCTCTGGAGAGATGAATGGTAGCGATGGTTGCACAATATGAATGTACTCAATGTCACTGAACACTGTCACCTAAAAATGGTGAAGATGGTGAATTTTATGATACGTGTGTTTATCACAATTTTTTTAAAAGAAAAGGAATAGGCTGAGCTGAAGTAGGTGAAGAGGTGCTAGACTTGAGGTTATTTTGCAGTTTATCTGTATCTGCCTTGGGATGTTTAAACATTAAATATTTTGAGTGTATAAGAACACTCATGTGTTCCATGGTCTTTTATTATTATTATCATCACTACTTCCTAGCCTTAATATTAGTGTAGAACTGGTAAGGTCTTCTTGAGAAACTGACTTTGAGAATTAATCAGTTAACTAGTTCATCTCCTCCCCTCCAAAAAACCTGAGGAATAAGAAAAGCCTTCCAGAACAGGGTGGCAGAGTGAAGCCAGATATTAAATTTTATCCCTCAAAACCTAAGAAAACTAATCTGAAAATAAGTAAACTTGAATAAGAAATAAGGATACAAATAATGCTGTAATCTTTAAAAAGTGGTGGCCAAAAAAAGGAATAAATTCAGAAGCCGATTTGATACTCCTACCTTACTTCTGTGACATAATCCTCCAAAACAGTAGGGGAGGAAAAAGGAGATGAAAACTTTCCCTGAATGAAAGAATTTGAGGGTGGGGTATATTTTTATTTTATGTGCATACCCTTTAAAATATGATTATATTCTAGAGTTATGGCAAAGAATGATCATCCATCCCTTGATTCCCTTTGACAAGGACTTTTGAACCTTCATTTATAACATTTTGAATGAGGCAAGAATTTAGACAGTTCTTGTAGGAATGAGGGAGACGTAGATGTAGTGCTTTAGGTTATCCTAGAACAATGGCAGAACAGGAGCCATTGTTCATAGCATCCGAAGTGGGGGAAAATCAAATTTAACATTGATGATAACAAAAAAGAGGTGAAAAGTGGAGAGAATTTAGGGGGGAAATGTGCAAGAATATATGAAGGGATCTAGAGACTATTGAAGAGGAAAGGAGCAGCTCAGAGGAAACTTGGGAGGAAGTTTTTGATGGCATTAAATCCTGGGGGGCCAAGCCTGTAAATCGTTATCCTCACCTTGTGACAACATACTTCGAAAGTCAAGGTATAAACCAAAGGGAATGACATTTGATCAGGGGAAAGCTTTTGGTGAGAAGTTCAAGAGATGACTGATCAGAGGATCTCGGAGCCATTCTCTGTCATCCAGCCAGGATAACACCTCAGCTCTCCCACAGTGAATTCCATCTTGAATACCATATCCAGAGAGATAAACCACAACCTTCATTTGATTCTTAGCCACTGCCTGACCAAACAGGAAGCTTATCCTAGTGTCTACAGAATCCAAGCTGTTTGCGGAAGGTTAAGTCTGGCCAGCACACAATGAGTCAGCCGCCATTACCCAGAGGAGTGAGCTAGGGCAACCACTTTGGACAATATGTTGTTTTGGAAGTGAGGATTTCTTTTAAAACATTTGAGCCTGGGAACATGGTGTGCTTTATATAAAGTACAAAATAAATAAAAGATTTCAAGGAATTCCTCTCCCACATGACCAATTCAAAAACCCAAGCAGACAAACCCAAGCACTAAATGGATTCAGTGAGCACTCATTTACTCCAAATTTAAAAATATAATACACATGAAACTATTTTAGAAGTTTTTTTCTCCTAAAAAAGGAAGTCACTGAAATAGAGACAACTGGCCACAATAATTTGGTTTTTACCAAGTGTGGGCTTCCAAATTACATGAAAAAAAGGCACCAGAAGGGATTAAACCTTTTTTGTAGGAGGAGCAGAGAACATGGGTTTGATGTCATGTTAGGAAGTAAGGTCAGTCCCATCCAAAAATAATTAATAACAGTTTACAGTTAGTGAGTAAATTGTCTAAGAGTACGCTGTTTTTAATTTGGGGAACAGACACTCAATACCGCGTTGCTTTTTGTTTGCTATTATAAGGTTTATTTGCAGCTGATATTAGTTGTTGTCCACTGACATCCACTTTTTTCTCTTTCCATGAATAAAATGCATGATTTTTAACTGACCCTATGGTTGCTCAGAATAAAGATATTTCGTATCATCTTTGCAGCTAGGTGTGGTCATGTGGCTAATTCTGCTAATGCAGAGAGGAAGCAGCATGTGCAACTTATGAGTGTTCCCTTGACAGGCAAGGGCATTCTCTTTGTTTACCCATTCTTCCTTTCTGTTGCTTGGAATTCAGATACAATGAGCGATGTTCTAGCCATCAGTCTGGGCCAAGGGATCCTGGAGAAAGGAACCAGCATAGTGAAGCCACACAATGGAAGCAGCCTAGGTCTCTGACACTCCACAGTGCCCAGATTGTCCTGGACTGACAAACTCGACTTCTCAGGAACATGAGAGGAATAAACATCCATCCTGCTTAAGACATTGTTATTTTAAGTTTCTTTGTTGCTTGCAGCTGAAGCTAATTCTAATCAACAAGCTATTTTAAAAGTGTTGTTTGATTGAGAGAGCAAAGTCTAAATTCTCAAGTAACTATAACTTAAACCTGGATGTTAAGATGCCATGGTCCTATCAACAATCTTTTCCCCATTTAGCCACTCGACACTGGCTCTTGCGACACAGAAGAAACCAAGAAGCTTTTGAGAAAGGACAGCCGAGAGCATAGAGATTCCCAACCAAGAGTGACATACATGCAGGCTAGACTCTGTGTTTTCACGGTAAAAAGGATCTGTCATTCGTGATCTTTTTCAGAGAAAATCCTGGTTTAAAAAAAAAGAAAAGCCTCCAGCACTGGAGTTTGGCATCCCATCACTCAGGATTCATTTCTTTAGGTTAAGTAAATGCTATGTTTCCCCCCTTTAAAATGCAAACTCATAGAGAGGCATGACAGCAAGTCTCTTACACATGAGTGTAAAGCTTCTTCTGTTTCATTCTGATTCTAGAAAAGTCTTTAAAAGATAAAAGATCTGTGTATTGAGGGGAGAGAAGGGGAAAGGATAGAAATTGAGGCTTCTAAGGAAGGAGAGAAAAGAGAATTAAAAGACCATCTTCAAATATTTTATAATTATGCCAAGGACTGTCAATGTAAATAATGTCCAGAACCTTTACTCGATGGAGTGACCGAAACCATGATGTAAAGAAATGTCAAGACAATTCTTTGGAATATGAACAACATGATCTGACCACCAACCTAGCTCAAAAAATGTAAAGAGTTTAAAAATCAGAATATAGGGAGGAGGGTGAACACAGAGAAGTATCAGCAGTTTGTCTGACATTATCGAAAACAGATAATATATTTGAAAGCTTCAATATTTGGCAGGCAATAGCCATTGGGCAAATTAATCAGTTGCATTTTGCAACCCCTAATAAAATAATAAATCCAGGCAATAATCATCAATGACTTGCTAAAACCATTAGTTAAAAAAGGGTGGGATGTCAGGTGCAGTGGCTCATGCCTGTAATCCTGGTGCTTTGGATGCTGAAACAGGAGAAGCAGCTTGAGGCCAGGAGTTGGAGATCAGCCTGGGAAACATAGTGAGAGCCCCATCTCTTTAAAAAAGTTGTTTTTTAATTAGCCAAGCGTGGTGGTATATACTTATAGTCTTCACTACTTGAGAGACTGAGGTGGGAGGACAGCTTGAGCTCAAGAGTTTGAGGCTGCAGTGAGCTATGATCACACCATAGCATTAGATGGTTAAACGCATAAGAACAGAAAGGGTCCCAATTAACTAGATTAGTACCTAACAAACCTTAATTCATAAATATGACATGCATTTTTGGGGATATCTATTATATTTCAAATACTGAGCTACATGATGATACAAAGATGAATGAGGTTATGCCATTGAGGGTAGTAAGAAATGGTAGGAAATTCTCATTGCAGGTGGGCCAAACAGCATTCAAGACAAGCCCCAGTCTTGGATGCAAGTCCTTGGATGCAAGTGTCAGAAGTGACTCCAGCTGACGTAGGCAGAAAAGTGTTTTATTTGAAGACTATTGATTAGCTCACAGAATTGACAAGAAGGGAAAAGAACTAGGACCAGAAAGGTGATACTACGAAACTGTTCTGGCTAGAACCCTTACTGTCCTTGCCAACACTGGGCCTTCAGTTCCACCACAGCCACTTGTGTTCCATCTGCCAGGGGCAGGGAATAGCTGGACCCTTTGGCTCCACAGAGTCCCAGAATGGATGGAGAGACAACAGCTATAAACGGGAGGGGTGCTCAGATGTCAGTTAGTAAAAATAAATAAATAAAATACTATTATTAGCCCATCCTACAAATAAGACAACTGAGGTGTGCACAATTTCTATAACTTCCCTGAGATCACATCACTTCACCAGGACTCAAGGCTTGTGCTCCTAATTACTACAGGTCAGCTGGAAATGTCTCTGGCTTTAGGAGAGCTTTGTGGAAACCATGGTGACTGTCTGAAAACAAAGAAGAGAAGTAATTGGAAGCAAAAACCCCAACTTCCGCCTGGCTCTGCAATTTGAGGGAATGCTAACTCAGCTGTTTTGTTCTGTTGTTGTTAATAGTTTGACTTTATCTTTGAAGTATAAACACTGTTTTTTTGTTATTTGTTTGTTTGTTTAGTTTATGCTGCCTCTATGCTGCTATATTCTCTAGAGAAGTAGCATCAAAATTTTTTTGATCATATACCCACCAGTTAATATTTTTTAGTATTACTTCTAATATACATAAGTTTACTTATAAATTACATATACACCGCAATACTTATACATGGAATTCTAACACCTAAAAAAGAAAAAAATGATGAAGTAACAACACTTTTAAATACATTTATTAAAATGGCACAAAATCACTTTTTATGTCATTAATAAATTATTAATGTGAGCAAGTTACTGAATATGCCTCAAATGTCAGGTCCTACGTTCAGCTTATTTTTATACTTGATGTGAATGGCTGCTATAATTAGAAAAAATTTACACTTGGAGGCTGAGGCAAGAGGATTGCCTGAGCCCAGGAGTTCAAGACCAGCTTGGATAACATAGGGAGACCTCATCTCTACAAAAAAGAAAAGATTAGGCCAGGCACAGTGGCTCATGCCTGTAATCTCAGCACTTTGGGAAGCCGAGGCAGGCAGATCACTTGAGGTCAGGAGTTCAAGACCAGCCTGGCCAATGTAGTGAAACCTCATCTCTACTAAAAATACAAAAATTAGCCAGGTGTGGTGGCACATGCCTGCAATCCCAGCTACTCAGGAGGCTGAGGCAGGAGAATTGCTTGAACCTGGGGGGCAGAAGTTGCAGTGAGCTGAGATCACGCCACTACACTCCAGCCTGGGTGACAGAGCAAGACTCTGTCTCAAAAAAGAAAAAAAAAAAGATTAGCCAAGCATGGTGGCATGCACCTTGGTCTCAGCTACTTGGGAGGGAGGATCCTAAGATGGAAGGATCACTTGAGCCCAGAAGTTTGAGGCTGCAGTGAGCTACAATCAAGCCACCGCACTCCAGCCTAGGACAGAGTGAGACTGTCTCAAAAGGAAAAAAAAAAAAAAAAAAGAAAAGAAAAAAATTCACAAAGATGTAAATCCAAATTAAAGAAGTTCCTTGTTGGTTATGTTTATTAAACTATACTTGTTGTTTTTAAAATCCCATCTACCACTTATGCAAAGGGTTTTTTGGAGGGAGGAGAAAATTTAGTCAGCTAATATTCATTTCTGCTACTATTGGGCAAACAATTAGAAGATGTTGCTTTTCTTATTTTTAACAAATGGCTTCCAGACTCAATAAATTTTTTTCAGCTAGAAAGATTTAAACAGTTGAAAAAACTATAATTCCTAATTTGGAACTGTCTTGCAGATGAGAGACTTTGTAAGTGTTAACCTGGTATGTGCAACAACAAAATCTTAAAATGATGGAAATATTTTACAAATGCTTCTTTGAAAATTATCTTTCCATAATACAAAGTTCTTTTGAAAAGTGGTCCCTTTCTTACTCACTGTTAAACTTCACATTTACCTCAAAAGCCTAGATCAAGATGCTTATTTTTTACAAAGAAATCTGCAAGGCAGCATACTATCAATAACTAGATAGCAGCAGAGAAAACATCAGCAAGTTTGGTGTACTTTGATCTTTCATAAAGCAAAAGCTCATGCTTCATCTTTCCCTTTCAATGAAATTTTGCTTCCAGCTTTGGTAGACTAGGTTGTTTCGGAAGTATTTTCCCATTTAAAACAACTAGAAAAATTTTTTAAAATTCTTTTAAATTTGTTTGAAGGTATTACAGCGCTACTAAAATGCTAAGAAATTGTGGACCAAGATCCAAGAGAGCAAGAAAGTGCAGAGAGGTAAGCACAGCAGTTAGAGCTGCTTTTCCTTTGTAGGTAATTGACAGTCTAAAAAGTAACAGCTGAAAGGCTAAATAAGCTTTCAACAGATTCACAGGACTCGGGGGGAAAAATCAGAGGAGGGGCCCTGGAAAATACTTCAGGAAATGAACCCTGAGAGTAAAGCAAATTAGAAATAAATCATTCCTCTCAAAGACTGAAGCCCAGTATCAAATCATTTCAATTCCTGTTTGAATTACGATGATTGGTAATTGCTAGCACTTTTAGCCTCAATACCTGCTTAAGCAAAAGTAATCTTCTTGGAGGAAGATAACATAATCCAGAGCTTTAAAATATTTCTTCAATGTCAAGATCTCAGTAAAAAAAATAAATAACTAAATAAAAAAATCAAGCAGGTTGGACACAGTGGCTCATGCCTGTAATCCCAGCACTTTGGGAGGCTGAGGCGGGCAGATCACTTGAGCCCAGTAGTTCAATACAAGCCTGGGAAACATGCTGAAACCCCTTGTCTACAAAAAATACAAAAATTAGCTAGGCGTGGTGGCATGCACCTGCTGTGCCAACTACTCAGCAGACTGAAGTGGGAGGACCTCTGGAGCCTGAGAGATGCAGGCTGCAGTGAGCCGAGATGGTGCCACCGCACTCCAGCCTGAGCAACAGAGTGAGACCCTGTCTCAAAAAAGAAAAAAAAAAAAAATCAATCAGGCAATTAGGCATATAAGCAGACAAGGTGTAATGGAAAATCAAGAAAAAAAAAATGATAGACACAAACATACAAGTAATCCAGACAATAAAGTTATTAAATACATATAAACTTAAAATATATCTGATTAGTATGTTCAAATAACTAAAAGACAAGTCTGAGAATGTTAGCAGGAAATTGGGAAGTATAGTAAGTAATCAAATAAAAATTTTAGAGTAGATAAAACATAAATGAAATTGAGACTTGAATGGATGGATTTAACACAAAATCATACCCAGCATTAACCCAGTGGTTAAAAATTACCACTCAAGTCTGCCATAATAGCATGAAAGTAGCTATAGACAATATATCACATATGAGTGCGGCTGTGTTCCAATAACACCTTATTTACAGAAATAAGCAAAGAGCCAGTTTGATAAGTGGGCCATAGTTTGCCCACTCCTGATCTATCTGCTTAGGAACTTTCCCACTCTACATAATTTTTTCACATATTTGTATCTTCATATATCAGCAGTGATGTCTTTGCCTTCCAACAGTATCTCCTAAGAACAAAATGCAATTTATGTCTTTGCCCTATCAGTTCCTATACATCATATCAGTCATTTCAACATACCAACAGCTTCCCAACAATAATTTTTAAAAATAATAACAGCTAAGAAAGTAGTCTTCTAAACATTTACAACTGAGTTTAGAGAAATTATATTTGGTACTGGATTGAGTATTACATAAATTTAAACATTGCTGGAAAAAAGGTCAAGGCCTGTCTTCACATGTGGATAATCAGTTTTTTATCTTCTAATCACAATGGCTTCACATTTTCACTGGCTAACATCTTAAATAATAATACAGGAAGAGGGTAATTATTGAGGGCAGGGGATAGAAATTCATACCTGAAATGGTCTTTTTGACAGTCTCTGATTCTTTGGGTTGACTTTAAGACATCGTTGTTTGAATCTCATGTGGCTGTCAAGGAGCTTGTACTATCTACAGTAGTGCCAGGAGCTTGTACTATCTACAGTGCCAACATTTCCTGAATATAAACATGTGCTTACATAATTATATTGAAGAAAATAGGACTATCTTCACTCTTAAGTTTCTGTGCAGAAATCTTTTAAAGATATTTGTTCATGTCATAACAGTTTATTTGTTAAAAACTAATATTACCTGTTAGTCCCTTTAAATTAGCACTTAGTTAACAGAAGGATAGACCTCTGAAATGGTGTTAACAAAAGGATAGACCTCTGAAACGGTGATCTCCTATTAATAGTCTTGTCTTAGGTAATCTTGGTTAACATCTGTGTCACGTGACTAACATATAAACCTCACTGTTTTAGTAAACATTTATAAAGCTTAATTTCTCTCCAATATTTTAATTAAAAAATGAATATACATAGAAGTTTTATCATTTTCTTACCATATTCCAGAGAATCTTTAGTTATTACCTGGATGATTAGTCCCCTACTGTAATCATGGCTGTAAAAATTAAAGAACATCCGAAACAGTAGTACCCTGCTCTGTTAAAATATACTTTTCTCATCTGAGAATTCCAAAAACATTTAACTATGCTCCTACAAGTTTTATAAGTAATAGCTCTTAGCCTTTTTAAGACATGGACTCTTTGAAGAGTTTAATTTTGTGGAATTCTTTTTGTGAAACAGAAATATTTACTTACTTCCTCTTTCTCCCTCTCTCTCTTCCTCCTTCCCTCCCATCTCCCTTTCCCCCTTTCTTCCTCTTTTCTTCCCACCTCTTTCCTCCCCCTCTTCCTTCCTAGTTTAATCCCAAGATTTGTGAAGGTCAGGGAACTAGGTGAAGACGATGCAGCTGGTATCCCTGGGGCTGCTAGGGACCCGTGCAAGAAAATTATGCCAACAAGGGCAGTGGCATATCAGAGGCAGGTAAGGGACCAACAAGGAATATGTGCTAAGTTGGGTGGAAGAAGACTGAACAACTAAGTACAAATGTTGATGATAATTGGGTCTAAGTTTTCTCATTGTTGAAGGAACTTACAAACATGGGAGGGAGGAAGGCTAGAATGAATCCTGTTGTGTTGAAATAGAATCAGAGATATCAGAATAAAGTTGTGTTTTCTAAATACATATATATAGAGAGATACAGAAATAAATGCAGATGCAAATGTGTGAACATGTGTGTATGTGTACATATGTATATTCCTGGATCTGTCCACTGAGAAGACCAGGAGCAGCAGTATCTCAATAACAGTGAGGCACCTAGTACCCAGATCTCAATTTCTAAATGCTATTCTCCACTAAAAGGTATAGAGCTAACTGGAAAAATGACTGGTTTCAGGATTGGGACAGGGAACGTTCAAATGAGCCTGAAATATCTGCTGTGTCAGAGAAAAAGGAGTACTCAAAGCATGACGGGCACAGGTTAAAAGGCACAGAAGACATTAGTTGGAAGGGGCTCACACTGGCCACATCTGGGACAACAGAGCAGCAGATGAATAATAGTAACAATGTGTCATAACTCAAAAACCATGACACTTACATCATGAAATAAATAATGTCCCACAAAGTGAAGAAGGTTTTTTGAAAAAGAAATAACAAACAAATGTGGGAAAAGGAAAGCTTCACCTTGTAGAATGACAATAATAACTGTAGAAATGGACATTGAAACTAATAGGGGAAGGTTTGATGACTTTGATAAACGAATAAATAAGTGAAAGTATAACAAAAACAAAAACAAAAAGGTAATACTGCAAAAGCCACATTGTGTGAGTTTCCACTGACTAATGATACCAATAATAGGACACTTTGAACATCAATAAAAACAGTATCTATAACGAATTGAAACATATCAAATATAAACATTTCATCCAAGAATTTATTTTTAAAAAAACCCTCAAATCTTACTGGCTACTTTTGATGAATTGCAGGGAATCATCTCTCTATTTTGAAAACTGGTAAATGAAGGAAAAGAACCAAGCATTTATTCTGCCTTTTCTATAGGATCTAAACCTCAGGGTAACTAAATGGTTGCTGAGAAAACTTTCCCTTTACAGAAGCATTCCAGTTCATAAACAATGAAAGAATTAGAAAAGCCTCATTTGCAGCCTTTAATGAATTAATGGAACCCGGCAGTGAATATTCATGGCTGATAATATCACAAAAAGAAAAACCACCACACATTATGCATCTCCTGATAGCGGCACACTCCACCTATGATGTCATCTCATCCAGAAAACACAAACCTGCATTGACCAAGACTGTATACCCAATTTTCAATTTAGAAAACTACATATAGGACTATGTTAAATCATCACATAAATGAAATCAGTAAAATCCAGACTATGCAAAATAACACAGCAAATAAGTTTGTTTCTTCAACAAAAATTTGCAAGGCAGAAAAAATAAAATAAATTACAAGAGATATAAGAGACATATCAACTAATCACAAAGTATGGCTCTTATTTAGATCCTGACTCAAGCAAACTGTTAAAAAAACTATGACATAAAAAAATATGAACGTCAACTTGGATATTTATGAATATTAGGGAATTACTGTTTGCTTGGAGTACGATAATGGTATTATTTATATTTTTATAGAAGTCCTGATCTTTTACAGATACGTACTGAAATATTTCCAGAAGAAATGGTGCAGATTCAATGTAATCTTTTAGAATCTTCCTTAGAATATTTGGGGGAGTGGAGTGAAGGTATATATAAGTAAGATGAACCATCAGCTGAAAATTGGTGAAGATGAGTGATTTGTATACTGAATGCTTTATCTTATTCTTCTTATTCCATCTATTTTGTATGGGTTTGAAATTTTCCATAATAAAACTTAAAAAAAAAAAAAAGCCTAGCATCTAATCTCAGTTAAACACAAGGCCATTGCATATGGTTCGTCCAGGGCACCAGTCAGGCTGAGGGGATGAGCATGGTCAGAACCCCAGCTCTGGTTTCTCTGTCAAGCCATTTGCCACAGGGGGTGGTGGTGTCGGTGGGAGGAAGGGACATAATTTTCTCAGTGGTCCATGCCAGAGGGGCCGTCTGTTTGCTCTTTATGGTGGAAAGCATTTTGTTTTGGGGTTTTACATAAAGGTAAATTGTGAGTCCTCTAGACAGGGGTGGTATTTAACCAGTATCCCTGAAGACAATGTCTTCTCTAATTTGGAGAATTTCAGTGGAGCTACCAGAGCGGAGGAGGCACCAGCAGCAGAAGTCAGGTAAATGCACGTATGTGTATTGCGGCACTATTCAGAATAGCAAAGACTTGGAACCAACCCAAATGTCCATCAATGATAGACTGGATTAAGAAAATGTGGCACATATGTACCATGGAATATTATGCAGCCACAAAAAAAGATGAGTTCATGTCCTTTGTAGGGACATGGATGAAGCTGGAAACCATCATTCTCAGCAAACTATTGCAAGGACAGGAAACCAAACACTGTATGTGGGAATCGAACAATGAGAACACTTGAACACAGGGTGGGGAACATCATACCCCAGGGCCTGACGGGGGGTGGGGGGCTGGGGGAGGATAGCATTAAGAGAAATTCCTAATGTAAATGATGAGTTGATGGGTGCAGCAAACCAACATGACACAGGTATACATATGTAACAAACCTGCATGTTGTGCACATGTACCCTAGAACTTAAAGTATAATAAACAAAAAAAGAGAAAAAAAAAAAGAAGTCAGGTGAAAGCAGGTGAGAAAGAATTGGACGAGCATCATTCTTTAAGGAATAGCAGCAACAAGAGGAAGGGACCTGGTTGGCACAAAGTCATGGCCACCAGGAGATGCATTAGACTCACTGCAGCCTCAGTGATAGTGGGGTGAAAAGCCATTCCCACTTCCAGTAAGTGCTTTAGATGAGGCTCAAAAAACATCTACCTTTTAATTATACTCATGCTCTTGTCCCTAAGGTGGGAGTAGCCTCGGGGAAATGTAGCCTACATAACACATGCCCACACACCATGCTGCCCCACTGCATGCATAAGTTGTTGATACCTGCAGGATGCTGGTTAATATCCCACAAGTGGCCATTCACTGATTCTAACCAGTTATGTGAACCTGTGTATTCCCAAGTTAAATCCATGCTTATTAGTCAAATAAACATTACAAGGCTAGTTTTCAATACATGCATTTCAAAACGGTGGTTGACTTTGCCTCAAGTCACCATTATTTCAGAATGGCTAAAAATGTATTTAAATAGCTGCTAAGACAGCTGGCATCTGGCAGGTGTCCAGCTGATTGGAAGTCAGCCCTATCACACACAGCGTCATTCTCTCGATGCCCCGACTTACACTCCAGCACAGACGCCCGGCCTCCCACACATTCCCACGCTGTGTGTGGAAGACTTAGAAGAAAATGCCTGTTCTCAGACGTGCTGCATCGGGAGCCTGACTTCTCGGCTTCCTCCCTGGTGACTTCCCGACTTGGCTTCTGCAGGAAGCAGATCTGCTTTTCTCCCAGAGGAGGCCAAATGTCATAATAGAGAAAAAAAGGCTGCTAGCAACAAGGGGGCCCAAAATGAGAGAGCAGGGGAAATGTTGGACCTAAGATTCTAAATAGATCATTTTTCTAGAATGGAGAGAGAAAAATGAAGATTTTCCTAAAGCTGATTCATTCAACCCTCGCACTTCTCATCCCAATGCCACTGTGTTCCTTTCTGAATTATATCCCCACCCCCACAGAGCCCCTCATTGCTAGTTCTGGAAATCAGTGAGTGATAGGTTAGCATGGTGCTCATCCCATGGTGTCACCTAGCAACATGATGTTCATAAATAGCCACAATCATCTTTTCTCCATAAATGGCTAAAACTTCTTTTAAAGACATCAGGAAAAATGCTTAGCTCCTTCAGATCTAGTGTGAAATATTCCCTGGTCTCAGTTCTCCTATTCCCAGCCTTCCTCTTCCTCTTCTCAATTTGACCTCCCAGCATGTTTATTGTTTATACTTTGCCTTTTTTAAAACGCACATTTCCTTCTACAGGGTCATATAACAGCTGTTCACGTAGAAGTCTCCCAGTAGTTTTGTAAACTTCATTCCACTCAGAAACAACTCAAAAGCCAAAAACATTCCTACTTAATTCTTATCCCTTGCATTTTAGAATAAACCAAACTAAAAGCTGTAGCATACTAAGGCTGAGATAGAATTACCTCTAGGTAAGTTAAGATTGTACTAAATGTGCAGCACTATTAGATAAAAGTTGTAGCCTTTTATTAAAAGTTTAAACGCATAAGAACAGAAAGGGTCCCAATTAACTAGATTAGTACCTAACAAACCTTAATTCATAAATATGACATGCATTTTTGGGGATATCTATTATATTTCAAATACTGAGCTACATGATGATACAAAGATGAATGAGGTTATGCCATTGAGGGTAGTAAGAAATGGTAGGAAATTCTCATTGCAGGTGGGCCAAACAGCATTCAAGACAAGCCCCAGTCTTCTAATTATACACTCTCATTGTTACAGATGGAGAGTCACAGATGAGCAAGCTCTGTATAAAAGCCCTGAGAGTGGCTGGGTGTGGTGGCCATGCCCATAATTCCATAAAGTCATGCCCATAATTCCAACATTTTGGGAGGCCAAGTCAAGTGGATCACTTGAGCTTAGGAGTTCAAGACCAGCCTGGGCAACATAGCAAGACCTTATCTCTACACAAAAAAAGAAAAAAGAAAGAAAAAATTAGCTAGGCATGGTGGCATATGCTACTGGGGAGGCTAAAGTAAGGGGATTGCTTGAGCCCAGGAGTTCTAGGCTATAGTGAATCGTGTTTGTGCCATTGCACTCCAGCCTGGGAGACAGAGTGAGACAACCCTGTCTCAAAAAAAAGCAAAGCAAAAAATAAAACAAAAACTGAGGACCAAGATAAATGCTGATATAATAGACTTGAGCCTGTTTGTGGTGTGAACAAGGGGCTATACAAGCTGGTGCTATGTCCTATGATGGGGAAAACTAGGAGATTCGGGAAGAACATGAATCCTACTTTGGCTATGTTAAATTTGAGATGTCTAGTAGATGTCCATATCAGTCAGGATCAGGCCGGAAACAGATGCACACTAGATAATGGAAGGGAGTTTAATGAAGTGAGAACATGGACCAAAAAAACCCCAAAATACTAACCATGGGTGGTGAAGTACTCTGGGACAGGCCACAGCACATAACAGTTACCATCTCTAGGCTTTCGAGACAATGGGGGAAAAGGTGGGCTAACCAGAAGCCAGAGTGAGTAGCTGTAGCTGTTGGAGAGGGCTGACCTCAGTAGAGGGAAATGTCTAACCCATGGTGAGCAGGCAAGAGGGGAAACAAGGGAAGGCATACACAACCTCACTGTCCCCTGCCTTCCCATCTATTGGTAATGTATCCCATGGGGCAAACCCAACAGGAAGCCAGAGGACAAGAGAGCTTGGTGATGCAGCCCACGTGAGCCAGCCTCCCAAAGCACAGAACAGGAAAGAGATGGATGGAGAGTGGACCTGGAAGGGAAAATGGAAAATACCCAGCATCACACCCAAGGGGAGATGTTAAGGCTTTTTTTTTTTTTTTTTTTTCCTTTGGTTATGCAAGTCTGGGAGTCAAGGGGGAAGTCAAAATCAGACACATAAATTTGGAAGCTATTCAGTTACTAAATGATAATTAAAGCCATGTTTCCAAATGAAATCACTCTGAGAAGATAAAAGGGCTGAGACCTGAGCCGTGGACCATAATTTAGCAGTTTAGTAGAGAAGGAGGAGGTAGTAAAGGGATATGAAAAAAAGCAGCTGGTGAGTTTGAAGGAAAACCAGTAAGTGGAATTCCTAGAGTTGAAAAGAGGGTAGAAGGTTGGTCCAGGTCCTGAACGAAGCTAAGAGATTAAATAGGAGTATCCTTTGAGCAGAGCTGTAAGGATAAGAAATAACATGCACAAATGTAACAAGTTCATTGAATATGCAGGACTTACCCAGAACTTAAGGGCACAACAAAAATCAACTTTAATCCCTGTCTTGCAATTTTAGTGGATTAATTTTGCCTTACTCACATGGGTGAAATCAGAGAGGCCCATGTTTTTTCTGGTCATCCTCAGATAATTATTTTAATTATTCCATGGCTATGTGAATTTTCTTCCTTTCATTTTTCAGGACTGGAAGGGCCCTTATATCTTAGGGACCAATGGGAGAATGCCCTTTTTCCAGGCAGGATTTCTAATCAGATAAACCAAGATACAGAACCAGTCCTAGGCACTGGGGAAGCAGATGCATATCACTAATCATCAACACTTCTCATTTCCCCTCTCAGTATTCACTCTGCACTCCGACTTTCCTACAATTCTAGGTATCAAATGATTTCACTGCCTCTCTAGGTTATTACCACTGAGGAAAACAGATAGGAGAACTTGGTGTATTCTGGTCTTAGGGTATTTGTGAATCAAGGGAGGACTAGGGAAAAGAACAATGCTTAATAGTATTCATCCTTTTAAAAAATATGTGTATGTGTGTGTGTGTGTGTGTGTACACACTGTTAGGTGTCAGGGATTTAAATGATAAACAAAAATAAACATGGTGCCTGGTCTCATGAAGATTATAGTTTTTAATTTATTAATCACACAAATAAATGTTAGGTACATACATAGAGTTGTGAGAGGTCATAACCTGTCAGGAAGTCCAGGAAAAAGTTTTCCTGAGGAAATGATGCTGGGGCTACTTGAAAGATGAGTAGGATTTAGTTAGGAGGGGAGATGCTATGGGAGCTGTCAGGCTTGGAAATTGCATGAGGGAAGGCCCTGCAGTGGGAGAAAGCATGAACGGACAGACTGAAAGAAGGCCAGCATGGCCAGAGTTCTGAAGGCCGATGAGACTGTGGAGTCCACCTAGTAGTGCTAAGAGGTTGTGCTTTTGCCCTAAGGCCAATGAGGAGCCTCGAAAGAGATCAGAATAGATTTGAAGTATGGAGAAAGGACTGAAGGAAGTGGGCTGGGGAATTAAGCAGAAGTCCAGGCAAGAGCTGACAGCAGCTTGAACTAAGGGGGAGGTGCTGAGCAGTGGTCCAGGAATGGGAGTGCAGGAGAGGGTGTGTCCAGGAGGACTCTGTGTTTGCAGCTTGTAGACTGGTCAGAGGGTGAGGTTAATCACTGATTCATGGAGCAAGGAAGGAGTGGGAGACTATGAATAATGTGAGGAACATTATATTTTTATGGTATCTTTCACTAGAACCTGTTTTCAGCTATTTCTCTCTTCGGTTACAATGGGTACAAAATAATCAATTCTGTTAAGATGATAAGAAGTTACTGAATGTGGTGTTTTACTCTTCAATATTGAGCAGAACTTTGCACAAAATACATAAACATTTTCAAAGCATGTTCACATCCAGCGTTTTATTTTATGCTCACCAAAATTTCATCGGATCCCCCCATCCTTCCTTATTTAAAGATCAGTGCATTCACAATCTTGATCCAATTGTGATGTGTATTTCTGGGCACATCATCAAAATCCTGCAGCTGCTAAATTCATTATGACTCTTAGACTCTCAAAGGTTTAAGGGAACATTAGCTCTCACTTTCTTCCAAACCACTTATTTTCCTGAAGCCCAAAGAACTAGCTAGAGGCAGAGCCAGGATTAGAGTCAAATAAAACAAATATGTATCCAATTAATACTCACAATCTCTGATGGTTACTATGTTATTTTCATATACAGTTTTAAAAGAAATAAATGGAAAATGTAAGACCCATCTAAGGTTGCTCAACATGTCCCTATGGTGCTAATATGATAAGCCAGTTCTCCTAAAAAGCAGTCCCCATCAATCAGCACATGGCATGTGGCTCAACACAATGAGCCGTGGGCATTAAAAGATGGAAAAGGCTCAGTCCCCTACCTTTGCTCCTCCTGGGTGGAATCTGATCCACACCAGGCATTCCCCTGGACTGCTTTCTCTCAGAAAGTTGCACTCAGAACTCTGATAGAGACAACCAAAGGGTTTAAGTGAGTAGGTGAATCAGAAATGCCTGTCCTGGCAGGGACCCAGGGCAGTTCTTTGAAGGTGTGCAAATGGGGTGACTGTGTGGAATTTAATGGTTATTGAATCTGAGAAGAAGAAGACTGCTAAAGGGAGAGGAAGAGATAATGGGTGGTGCCCAAATAAATCAACCAACCAACGAATTGAGCTTTATATATGTAAAATCAACCTCAAAACTCCTAAGACCATAGTAGTTTCCAGAATGAATTTTTGTGATTCCTTTATCTTTCAAGCTTGCCTTTAATGTTTATTTTAATCTGATATGTTCTACAGAAAAATGCTGGAAGAAGTGACAGTGACTCTAAACAGAATTTGCCCTAAACTTAAATCTTATCCCTCACCCTCAAGACTCCTTCTGCCTTGGTTACCCATTCAACAAACATTCTTTGAGTACTCATCAATGATGTCAGGCTTTGTGCTAGGGTCTAGGGATGTAAAACAAACATGAAAAAGACATTCTTCTGTCCTCAAGGGGATTATAATCCAGGAGGGGAGTCAGACTGGTAAACAAATATCACCATATAAGGATAGGTGCTCATTGGCATGTGAGCAAGTGCTGAAGATATTAGGAGAGACCATTAGGTGGGCAGGGGGTGGGCAGTGTAGGGAGAGACTTTACCAAAGATATGGTATTTCATGGAAGTTTTAAGGAATTATACATAATTTGATAAGCAACCAAGAGGATTCCAGGCAGAAGAAACAGTGTGTTCAAAGGACATATAAACATGAAAGTGCTGGGAAAAGACTGTCAGGTCATGGCAGGAGATGAGAGACCAGACCACAAAGGACTCCTAAGCCATGCTAAAGAACAGAAGCATTGCACTGCAATGTATTCTATATAAGCTCAGGCTCTTGGCATGCAGTAGAAGCTCATTTTGCTACAGTCTTGCTGAGGAATAAGTAACTTCAAAAATCTCAGTTGTTGGCAACAACAAAGGTTATTTTTCATTGGAGCTACATGGCGGCAATGGATCAGCTGAGGATCTGCTCTAGGTTGCAGGTAGACTGTGCACCAGCCCCACATTTCTCCTCATCCTCGGACTCAGGCTGAAGGAGCAGCACCCGCCTGGAGACGCATCATTCTCATGGCAGAGGGCATGAAGGAAATTTCCTGTATTTCTAAAAGCACTTGCTTAGAATTTACATCCACTCACATTTCCACTGGCCCAAGTAAGCCACATGGCCAAGACAAACAAAGGGATAAGGAAGTCTACTTCACCTATAGGAAGGCCTAGCAAGGATGGGGATGCAAAACATTCTTTCAGAGGAAGGAAAAGATGATTGGAAATGATGACACAATGTACAAATAAACTAAGGGGGAGCGACGAAGAGCGTGTTATAGTAGCCTACATGAAAAGAGTGGCAGTGTTCTATTTACGTCTTGCCGCACAACAAATCACCCTAAAATGTAGTAGCTTAAAGCAGCAACACTCATTTCATTGTTGCCCATGGTTTCTGTGGGTCTGGAATTCAGGAGGGGCTTAGCTGGGCAGTTGTGGCTGAGGAGTCTATAACATACTTGCAGTGTGTGCTGGGGACGGGGTAGGAGACTGGGGAAACACTCTCTGGTAGTCTTAGGGACTCTCTGTGTCAGCCGGTTTGAGCATTCTTACAACATGGTGGCCCAAGGCATCCAGACTGCTTCTATGGTGGCTGAAGCCTTCAACATTGAGGATTCTACTCAACAGGGTAGAAGCTGCATCCACTTTTTAAGATCTACGCTTGTATATTACATGGCATCCCTTCAGTTGTACTCTAGAGCAGGGATAGACAAACTTTTTCTATAGCGACCCAGACAGCAAACGTTTTAGGCTTTGTGAGCCATATGGATTGTCATAACTACTTGAAACTACTCAACTCTGCCATTGTAGCTCAAAAGCAACCACTAGTCCCTATGAACAAGAATGGCTGTGTTCCAAGAATATTTAATTTGTGGACAATCAAATTTGAATTTCACATAATTTTCACATGTCATGAAATATTCCTTTTGATTTTTTTTTCAACAACTAAAAATATTAAAATGATTGTTAACTTGAGGGCTACATAAGAACATGTGGCAGACAAGATTTAGGCCATAGGCTGTAGTTTGCCAACCCCTGCTCTACTGGAGAAAAATCAGATTGGGTATGTCTACTGGGAATTGAGAATACAGGTTTTATGCTCATGAAAGGTGTCTGGGCCAGAATTATAGAAGTGGTGTCACCTGCATTTCAGTGCTGGTTGAAGACCTCAAAGTCAATGAAAATTTCCCCACATGCATTGAGTAGGAAGCAGAGATATCCTGGGATACAATCTTCAGGACTCCAGTATTCAACGAGCAGCTAGATAAGGAGCCAATAAAGAAAGGTCAGAGGAGGCCCACAGTCCAGCCCCTCCTACCTTCTTTTTCCATAATAATCTCCATCTTCTTGTTCCTACTTCCTTTCTCTGTCCTCCAACCCCAATCTTCCACCCTCAGACACAATATCCAAAGTCATGGGTTGAGAATAAGACATGTCACATTTGAAATGTGGAGAAGACATTCTTCACACTCCTTTCTGTCCCACTGATTCATACAAAAACCATAATAACTTTATTTGTAAAATCATACGTTATTTAAATATTAGATGGCATTATTGCATGTTAAAAATTTTCTTAAAGAGTATTGACATAACATTTATTTATAAGTTACAATTATTTACCAAATGGAAAAAAGAACAAAAATTTAACCATGTAAGTTAGCATTTGAAAACATTATTATTTGTACCTTACTGAGAAGGAAAACAAATGTCTCTAGGAGACACAGAAGGAGACAAAAAGCTGCTCAACTATATTTTCTCAATTTTTTTTTTTGAAATGGAGTCTCGCTCTGTTGCCCAGGCTGGAGTGCAGGGGCGCGATCTTGGCTCACTGCAAGCTCCGCCTCCTGGGTTCACACCATTCTCCTGCCTCAGCCTCCCGAGTAGCTAGGACCACAGGTGCCTTCCACCACACCCAGCTAATTTTTTGTATTTTTAGTAGAAACGGGGTTTCACCACATTAGCCAGGATAGTCTCGATCTCCTGACCTCATGATCTGTCCACCTTGGCCTCCCAAAGTGCTGGGATTACAGGCATGAGCCACTGTGCCCGGCCTATTTTCTCTACTTCTTTATTCCCTTAAAAATCTGTTCTGAACTTCTTCAGAGTAGGGACCCTAACACTAGGTAAATAATTTAAGTAATGTATCTTTTGTTGAAGGTAAGGGATGATAGCTCTCTTGACACACAGGTCTGTGCAGAACAGGCAGTAATATTTGATGAGTAAGATAATTAGAAGTACAGATGATTTTGTTGAGCCCAGGATAAAAATGACAAGAAAAAAAAAAAACAAACTGAAAGTAGCAGAGTGTCACGCATAGAAGGCAAAAGCAGCCCAATCAGGTGACGCATTCTAAGAAGATGGATGTCTAACTGCCTTGGAATGTGGCAGGGATAGGGCCCCCTCCCATCTCTGTGTTTCATTTATACTGTTTCCACATGTCTTTAAATAACATGTAGCCAATCATTCATTTATTCCACAAATATTTAGTGAGCAGAGACACAAATCAAAATAAGGAGTACTCTGTGGGACTGAAAGATAAACAACATTTAAATAACATTCTGTCCCTGCCCAAAGGAAAATTACACTTTTTAGGGAAGATTCAATATGTACATGAATAGGCTGCTCTGGATTGGGAATACAAAATTTTCTGTTGACCTCTTTCTTTTTACTGAGATTAGCAGGGGTAGAAGCCCTGCCTAAGAAAACGTCATTTCAAAACCTGGTTTGCTTGTACTGATGATAGCCAAGGATCAAGAGGTTGGTATCTTTGTTTAAGAAAACATCTTAATGGCTTTTTTGTTGTTGTTGTGCAAAGTTAGGTCCTGAAGTCAAGTGAGGAGAATGGTTTCCTAGTCTACTGTAAGAGGCTATCTCTTTTATGGACAGAAAAAAAATCTTTGCTTAATTCTGTTTTGCTATTTTAGTGGTTACTTTAGAGTTTGTAGTAGGAATATTTATCAGTCTACCTTCAAGTGCTATTATAACATTTCACATATAGCCTAAGAACTTTATAATTCCATTTCTCCCCTCCCAGTCTTTGGGCTATTACTGTCATGAATCTTATTTCCACATGTTATAAAGCACATGCTACTTTGTTTTTATTTTTAAACAGTCAATATTCTTTTTAAAAGAATTAAATATGCGTAAAGTATTTATTTGCTCCTATAGATCACCTCCAGAGCTCTTCATTCCTTTGTTTAGATCCAGATTCCTACCTGGTGTCGTTTCATTCTGGTTAAAAGAGGTTTTGTTTGTTTGTTTGTTTTTTTAACATTTATTGCAGTGAAGATCTGATGGTAATGACTCTTTCAGTTTTGTATAACTGAACAAGTCGTTATTTCATCTTTGCTTTCCAAATGTATTTTGGCTGGATACAGAACACTGACCTTGTTTATTTTTTCCTTGCTTATTTAGTCAGTCTTGCCACAGGTTTATCACTTTAACTCGTCTTTTCAAAACCACTGTTTGATTCTGTTGGTTTTCTACATTTTATTTTATTTTCTAGTTTATTAAATTCCAATCTTATTTCCTTCCTTTACTTTCTTTGACTTTATTATGTTATTCTTTTTCTAACTTCTCACAATGAGTCTCATTAATTTCAATATGTTATACTTTTCTAATATTAACATTTAAAGCTATAATTTTTTCTCTAAGTACTGTTTTGGCTGTTCTTACATGTTTTGATATTCTATATCTGTGATTTTTATTATTGTTCCAGTCTAAATAATCTCTAATTTTTATTATAAGTTCACCTGTGAACCACAAGTTATTTAGCAGTGTGTTTCTAATGTTCCTTATATATTTTTTCAAATTCTCTTTTTGTTCCCTAACATTATTCAGATCAGCGATGTGTCTATAATCAATTTTTTAAAATTTATTGAAATTTGTTTTATGTCCCAGTATATAGTAAATTTTCCAAAAGTGTTTAAAAATATATTCTGCAATTTGGGGATATAATATGTGGTTATTAGATCAAGCTTATTAATTAAATAAGTAATAATCCTATGAACCCACAAAATGAAAACTGAAGATGAAGGCACAATCATTTATGTACTAATTTTACATCTCCATACTTGATTGCTTCTCAAGACTTTGTGTTTACATATTGAAGTCCCTATTCAATATCTCCACTTGGGTGTCTAATAGTCCCCTCAGGTGTGTTATGGCCTCATCATTCCTATTCCCACTAAGACTTTCTCCTTTCCCAGACTCACTTACATCAACATCTATCCAGATTTAAGGTCAAGGATTATACTCTTTCACTGATTTCCACCTCCCACACCATTTATTCCATTACGAAGTCCTGTTGAAGCGGCCTTCAAAACATATGTAGAATCTGTCCCTTTCTTTTCATCATCCGATCCAAAGCAAAAAACCCTAAGACTACTTTAATAGTCTCATCATTGGCCTTCCTGCTTTTTGTTTTGTCTCCCTCTTCCCCAAGCAATTCTCCACATAGTTGCCAGAGTAATCCTTTACAATTGTAAATGATAAAATGCCATTCCCTAGCTAAAACCCTTCAATGACTTCCTCTTACACCTAGAATAAAATAAAAACTCCTTACCTTGGTGTACGATGCCTACATAATCTCGCTTCTGACAACCTCTCCCACGTTCACTCTGCTCCTATCCTAGTCTTCTATCTCTTCTTGTAACCCATAAAGCTTGTTTCCACCCGAGGCCTGCATTAGACAAAACAGGGTAGGTTATGCTACTGTAATACACAATCCTGAAATCCCATGAAGTATCCAGTGGGGCCAGGCAGCTCCCCAGCTCAACTGCTGTCCATAAGGGGACCCAGTAATTCAGGCTGCCTCAGCCTTGTGGTTTCACCATCTCAGTATGAGGCTTCATCTGTGATTGTTGTGGTAGAAGAAGAAAGTATGAGCAGATCTTACATCAGCCTGCAAATTTTTGTATCACTTTGTCTCATAACCTATTCTCCAGAACCTATTTTCCAGAAGTAATTACCTATAACCCCACAGGTAGGAAAGCATAATCCTCCTGTATGCCAAGAAGGAGAGCCGAGCCCAATATGAGTACAAATCTCCACCACAGAATGGTTTCCTGTTCCTACAATGAGCTTCCCTCTCATTTTCACATGGCTGGCTCCCTATTGACATGCAGGTCTCATCTCAGAAGTCACCTTCTCAGGCTGTCATTGACCACTCAGGTGTTCTTTGTTTCAACTAAGTATTAATTTTCTGTATATAACTTGCAACATTCTGATTTGGTTGTACTTTTTTGTTTATTGAATACCCTCTCCCTCATCTAGAATGTAAGCCCCATGAAAGCAGATAACTTATTTGCTTTGCTTTACTCTGAAGTCCCCAGACTTTCAGTAAGTATTTGTTAAATAATTTAATAAAACAATTACTCAGAAATGCTAACATCATCCTCTCTCTCTCTCTCTCTCCCTCTCTCCCTCTCCTTCTGCTTCTCCCTCTTCTTAATGAATTTTTGTAATCTTCAGGATAAAGTTTAAACTTTCTGACATGAAATAACAAATCTTCATATTTGTAGCAACTAGTTACCTTTCATTTCATCCCCAGGGGCTGGTGCTTGGGGACACAGTAGTGTAGAATCTCCGGCTTCACATCCTGCCCTTCTCTTCCCAGTAATCAGGGTTCAAGTCATATCAACAACCTAAGGCAGCCAACAAATCTCATTTTCTTTAGACAGATCCTTTTTAAATTTATTAAGTGAGGATGGAGGCAGATTAATACAAAATGTACAAAAAAAGAGATTCACATTCTAATTTGCCTGCTCGGCTAAAGCCAAATCAATGTTCTAAAATAATTCAGTTAAGTGCTTATCACTTACATTTGGATAGGGCTAGATTGAGTTGTTGAAACAAAAACAACAAAACTCCAAAGTACCATGAGCTTAACGTAACAGGGGTATATTTCTTATTCAGGCAATGTCCAGTGAAATCCAGGTTGTCCTCCTCCATCTTGTAGCTACACCAGCTATTCATGACCACTAAGATTTTGCAGAAGGGCAAAAGAGACAAAGTCATGCTAGTTCTTAACTGTCTTTCCTCAAATGTGAGCCCTCACTATTCTTTAAATTATGTTGGCTAGAAGTAGTCATGCAGCCTCCACATATTCTAGGGGAAGCTTGGAGAGGTAGAGAAGCATATGAATACTAGAAAAGCACTAGCAATCTCTATTTTAATCAGGCCATCAACTATTCCTTTGATTCTTTCCATCTACTAACAAAGACTTCTTAACTGGAGTCAGGCTCCTCGGACTAGACCCTAACCTTGGGCTCTGTCCTTAGCCCACTTAGTTCAGTTTTGGCAAGAATCCTGCTGGAACAGTTTAATGAGAACCCCCTGCTGATATATGATCAATTTTCTCATATTACCCCCCCTCGTTGATATCTTATCTCTCTGGTCTGCCTTCAGCAAGGATCTTGTCAAGTTGGTTTAGCCACAGTCTCCCTTACCCCTGATGTTTCCTTATAGAAATTTTCTGTCTGCTGCCTCCCATGCTACTCCTTGGCTATAAATCCCTACTTGTCCTGGATATATTCAGAACTGAGTCCAATTTCTCTTCCCTACTGCAAAATCCCCATTGCTATGGTTCCTACCTCTATCACAGTAGTTCTGAATGAAGTCTGCTTTACCATTTTAACAAGCATCTGAATTTTTCTTTAACACCACACTAAAACACATTTGATTGATTCCCAAGGGAGACAACCTGAAGTACCATCCTATTGTTGCAGTCAGCTTAACAGCCTGGACCTGTGTATTTCCCATCTTTCAGACATGGTTCTTCTCCATAGATTTACGAGCCAAGAGTCAACTTACTGGTCCACTTCTCCAACATATCCCATATACACTGCTACAGCAAGAACAAGATAACTGCAATAGAAAATTCTCATTCAAAAAAAGGAAGAATAGTGGATATAAAGCAATTAATCATCCATAGCAAGTCTAAAATTTCACTCAGGAGACAACAGGAAGGTCTCTTACCCTGAAAGTGAGAAAGAATCCTTGATTCATCCCTAATTCTGCTCAGAAAAATTCCTGTATCCATTGCTGTGGCCCACTGCTTTGGCTTCTGAGGGGTATATTAGTTTTTTTGGAGCTGTTGGAACAAATTACCAAACTTTTAACTGACACTTCTAGAAGTTTAAAGTCTGAAACTTGAATACCTTGGACTGAAATCAAGGTATCAGCAAGGCTGTGCTCTGTCTGGAAACTCTAGGTAGGGGAGAATCTGTTCTTTCCTTCTCCAGATTCTCGTGGCGGCCAACACTCCTTGGTTTGTGACTACAACCCTTGTCTTCAGGCCAACATCTTCAAATCTCCCTGTTCTGTCTTTACATTGCTTTTTGTGTGTGTCCCCTCATGCTTGTAAGGTGTGTCTGCTCTTCCTTATAAGAACATATGAAATTATTATATTTAGGGTCCACCTGAACACTCCAGGACAATCTCTCCAACTCAAGATCCTTGGTCACACCTGCAAAAGCTGCTTTCTGACATAAGGTAACATTTACAGGTTCCAAAGATTAGGACTTGCTATCTTTAGGGGCCATGATTCAGCCTACTACAGGAGCTAATTCCATTTTTCTTATCGTCAGTAATTATCTGAACTGGGCCTTTGGAGAGTATACAACTTCCTAAGCCTGCTTCTTATTGGAGGAAATTTAGTGGTCCAGGGTGGGTCTTATGCCTTGAACGTCACTTTTCCAGAGTTCTTGTTCTTGATTCCACTTTCTCTTGTAATTTTCTAAATCAGACAACTTCTTGGGAGACAACGGTATATTTGAAAATTAGATAAAACTACTATTAATAAATAATAATTTCAAGTGGCCAAGGCAATCCTAAGGAAAAAGAACAAAGCTGGAGATAACATGCTACCTGACTTCAAACTATACTACAGGGCTACAGTAACCAAAACAGCATGGTACTGGTATAAAAACAAACACATAGACCAATGGAACAGAATACACAGCCCAAACATAAGGCTGCATATCTATGACTATCTGATCTTCAACAAAGCTGACAAAAACAAGCAATGGGAAAGGACTCTCTATTCAATAAACGGTGCTGAGATAACTGGCTAGTCGTATGCAGAAGACCGAAACTGGACCCCTTCTTTGCACCATACACAAAAATTAACTCAAAATGGATTGAAGACTTAAATGTAAAACCCAAAACTATAAAACCTTGGAAGACAACCTAGTCAATACCATGCTGGACATAGAAATGGTAGACAACCTAGACAATACCATTCTTTGTCCGTTGGGCAAAGGATTTCATGATGAAGACACCAAAAGCAATTGCAACAAGAGCAAAAATTGATAAATGGGATCTAATTAAACTAAAGAGCTGCACAGCAAAAGAAACTATCAACAGCGTAACTAGCTTACAGAATGGGAGAAAATTTTGCAAACTATGCATCTAACAAAGGTCTAATCTCCAGCATCTATAAGGAACTTAAACAAATTTACAGGAAAAAAACAACCCCATTAAAAGTGGGCAAAGGAAAAGAACAGACATTTTTCAAAAGAAGACACACATGTGGCCAAAAAGCATACGAAAAAAAGCTCTACATCAGTTATCATTAGAGAAATGCAAATCAAAACCACAATGAGATACCATCTCACATCAGTCAGGATGGTTATTCTTAAAAAGTCAAAAACTAACAGATGCTGGTTAGGTTCCAGAGAAAAAGGAATACTTATACACTGTTGGTGGTGGGAATGTAAATTAGTTAAACTATTTTGGAAAACTGGTGATTCCTCAAAAACCTAAAAACAGAAATACCATTCAACCCAGCAATCTTGTTACTGAATATATACACAAAGGAATATAAATTGTTCTGTTATAAAGACAGGTGCACGCATATGTTCACTGCAGCACTATTCACAATAGCAAAGACATGGAATTAATCTTAATGCTCACTAGTGGTAGACCGGATAAAGGAAATGTGGTACATATACACCATGGAATACTACACAGCCATAAAAAAGAATAACATCATCTCCTTTGCAGGAACATAAATGGAGCTGGAGGCCATTATTCTTAGCAAACTGAGTAACAGAAACCCAAATGCTGCATGTCTCACTTACAAGTGGGAGCGAAATGATGAGAACACATGGATACGAAGAGGGGAACAACAGACACTGGGGCCTATCAGAGTGTGGAGGGTGGGAGGAGAAAGAGATTCAGGAAAAATAATTAATGGATACTAAGCTGAATACCTGGGTGACAAAATAATCTGTACAACAAAACCCCAGGACACAAATTTACCTACATAACAAACCTGCACATGTACCCCTGAACTTAAAAGTTAAAATTAAAAAATAGAAATAAAATACATAGGGCCAGGTGCTGTGGCTCACGCCTGTAATTCCAGTACTTTGGGAGGCTGAGGTGGGCGGATCATGAGGACAGGAGATCAAGATCATCCTGGCTAACACAGTAAAACCCGGTCTCTACTAAAAAAAAAAAAAAAAAAATTAGCCAGGCGTGGTGGCAGGCGCCTGTAGTCCCTGCTACTTGGGTGGCTGAGGCAGGAGAATGGCATGAACCCAGGAGGTGGAGCTTGCAGTGAGCCGAGATTGCTCCACACTGCACTCCAGCCTGGGCGACAGAGCAAGATTCCAACTCAAAAAAAGAAAAGAAATAAAATAGATAGTAATTTATTCCTGGTTAAAAACATCATGCATTATTAGGTTTGCTTTTACTAAAAATTAGGTGGAGAAAATTAAAAGACTAACAAAAGTATTCATATTAAAAATATTGGATTTTAAATCCTTAAGAGGAAATAGTTTCTAATAAGATACACACAGGTTAAACCTATGTCATCAGAAGTAGAGATGACTTTAATCAACTGCAGATCAAACTACAGAGAGTAATGGGTAAGTGCCAGCATTTGCTAAGCACTATGGACTTAATGCTGCCCCATTACAAGGAAGCAAATAAAAGCCTATTTGTTAGAATATAAGGTATTGCAGAAACATGCTACAGAGGCTCACACTGACCTTCTAGTTAGTCATTTTCTTTCTAAAAATTTCTAAGCATAGACTTAACATCTTTAAGTGGCTTTGATATTGATGGGCATCATGAAACTAATCTCACAGTCAGTCCTTCAAAAATTTAGTGTACTTGAGTGTTACTTATGGGTAAGACAGGTCAGTGAGTATAACAGAAAATGCACAATGAGAGAAAATACAAAGACAGAAATTTGAAGGGAAAAAAGAGACAATGCAGATTGAGCAAAAACAGTAAATATAAATAAAAGCAGACAGACCAGGGATTTCTGAAGGGGACAATGGAGACGAATCCCACGGGAGTAGAATGGAAGCCAGGAAAGAATGGGAAGCAGATAGACCAGGGTTTGCATTTTAGCTCTCACACTTAAGAACATAGCTAAGTTTCTCAATTTTTATATGCCTTGTTTCATGTGTGAAATGGAAGTAATCATGCCTACATTACAAAGGTATTGAGTAATTACATAATATATGTGAATGTGTTCAACACACTGTCTGGTACCTAATAGGCATACAAGAAATGTTAAATTCTCTTTCCTCATTACATGTGCACAAAATACAAGTAGGATGGAAAGGAGAATAAGGAAAATAATTGTCCAATTAAGAAAAAACATAATAACAATTAATCCTAAAACTATGATAATGGAAAAGACAAATATTCAGTGAACACAAAGTAATGAATCTCTCTAAAAATAAAAGACCCTGAGGTGAGCGAGTAGAAGTAGGAAAGCTGTTACAGAGGTATAGGCGAGATCATTGGACCTTGGACTGAGATGGCAGTGGTGCCCATGGTGAGAAGTATTCAGGATTGAAATCTATTTTTAAGTTGAATCTCTTGTTGAAGGTCTGTATTTAAAGCATGAAGCAAAAAGATGAACTCTCTGAATAACTGGGTGAATTATGATCATTTGTTAAAATACAGCATCCTGGAGGTAAAGCAGGTTTGGAGGGGGAAATCAGGAATTCTGTTTTGGCCTCATTAAAACTGAAATGCCAATGAGACACCCAGTAGGTATGTATGTCAAGTAGAAGATCTAAATGTGAATACCATAAACATGAATACGGCATTTAAGTCTCTAAGCAGGGAGTATTGCTAGAGAGAGTTTATTGCTGCACCCTGAAGATTCCAACTTGTAGTGCTTAGAGGAGGGACAAGTGAAATTTGAGGAAACAAGGATAGTGTAGCATCAAGGAAGAATGTGCGAAAAGTTGCTCAGTGAGGTGAGGTCTAAAAAACATCTATCACATTTAGACATGTGGAGGCATTCGGGGGACCCTGTGCAGAGCATTTCAGTGGAATGCTTAGGACAAAGCCTCAGGTAAGACAATACCAACCCACCAAGATCTGAAACCAGTATTGGGCTTTCTTTCCTTTTAAAAGGCCGAACAACAGATTGTGAAATTTTCCAGTTGAAAATCTTCCAGTGGATTCCTATTACCCTCAGAATAAAAGCTGAACTCTTTACCATGATTTCCAGGTTCCCAGAAAATCTGGCACTTGCTGTCTTACCTCCATCCAAGACCAGCCTCACCCAGCCCTGCCAGCCCTACTAGCTTCTTGCTCTTCACTAAGAAGCCAAGTTCCCTTCTATTAAGAGCCTTTGCATTCACTCTTCTCCAACCTGCACGGATACTTCCCCACTTATGTGCATAACCTTCCCTGACTACTGTATATAAAACCCTGTCTCCTTGGGAGGCCGAGACGGGCAGAGTACCTGATGGCAGGAGATCAAGACCAGCCTGACCAACATGGAGAAACGCTATCTCTAGTAAAAATACAAAAATTAGCCGGGCGTGGTGGTGCATGCCTGTAATCCCAGCTACTTGGGAGGCCGAGGCAGGAGAATCGCTTGAACCTGGGATGCAGAGGTTGTGGTGAGCCGAGATTGTGCCACTTCACTCCAGCCTGGGCAACAAGAGCAAAACTCTGTCTTAAAAAGAAAAACAACAACAACAACAACAAAAAACCTCCTCCACATCCTTTAGGCAGTCAACCTTACCTGGAGTTTTCTTTTTCCTATGAAAGACATCTGCACTAGGTAGGCTATCTCTGATCTTGCTTTGGCAAAAAGTGAGTTGGAAAAGGCAAAGAAAATCTTTTGTATACAGGTTCACGTGTTTATAGAGCTACTGACTTACTTACAAGGCTACCAGCGATAAGATTCCAACGGTTTCCAGTAAGGGACTCTTTCGTTTACCTACGCGCTAAGAAAAAACCCACAACAACAAATAACATGTTTAAATTACTTAGAAAAAATAATGGGTTTGAGGAAAAGTGAAAATAAAGTTTAAAGGTTACCATTTCTGTAAGTTTGTACTCTATAGTTCGACTTAGTCTTAATTCTCTAGTTGGTCCTGCGTCCTTAAGTGTTCTTTCAAGTCACCATCATCTGATTCTGCAATCCCACTGTAAACCATTTTTAGATTTTGTCTAGATCTGGGAATATCTCAATCTGAAGATCACTTTTTAGTTACAGTATGAAGTACTTTCACTTTCTTAATCACATTAAAAATACAGACTACCTATTAAAAATAATGGCATCCCAGTGATTCATTCAATGGCTACTTTCTAATGTCAATAGTGAGAAGACTTCTACTAAGATAGTTACAGTGGGGCTAGAAGAACATGGACAGACTTGAGGGATACTTAAGAAATAGAACTGTAGGAAATTGAGAACAGTGAAAACTAAGGGGAAATGATAAAATAAAGATGAAGGCCAGGTGCAGTGGCTCATGCCTGTAATCCCAGCACTTTGGGAGGCCGAGGCGGGTGGATCTCTTGAGCTCAGGAGTTTGAAACCAGCTAGGACAACATAGAGAGACATTGTTTCTACTAAAAAAAAAAAAAAAAAAAAAAATTTCTAATGACCTGGTTTCTGGCTTAGCCAACTGGATAGGCAGTGGTGTCACCTCAAGGCAGAGAACAAAAAAAAAAAAAACGTTTGAAGAATGGGGGAAATCATGAAGTCAGTTTTGGGCATATTGAATTTAAGGTACTTGCAAGAAATGTGTTTTAGGCAGTTATGGACATAGAGTTGAGTGCAGGTTGTGTTACTGTGTATGTTAAGTGAATGATAACCTTGCACTACTATCTAAACCTTCTTGGATCCATTACCACGTTTATAAAATGAGGGTGTCGTACTGATCTGATCTTTAAGGTGCCTCTTAGCCCTGAAACTTCAGTGAATTAACTTTATCATTTTATTATTTAAGTAATTTGGTTTGGATCCCCATTTTCTTCTTAGACTCCAGAGTAACATGTTATTATTAGCACTTTAGTTCAGCAGTTTTAAACAAAAACTATTAACCAGTTAGAAGCTTGCAAATTCATATAACTTTGTTTTCCCTTAAATTTTAAGGGATTGTGAAACATTTGCTTCCCCTACCAACGGAAGATATACATTCAAGCTTGCTGGAACTTCTTAGGACGAATACAAGAATTTTTAAAGAAAATGTATAATATGCTCATGAAAATGTCTTCTCCATCAATTCTTCCTCTCATAGATTTGGAGAAGTTGGAGAAACATTACTTTTATTAATAGAAAAAAAGGGGAGAGAAAAATGTGGAGCACAAAACATGGGGTTTATGTTTGGCAAGAAAAATAAATCTATAAGAAGATGTATCACAATACATTTTAAAAGGAAAAAGCCAGCATTTAAATTGGTGCCTTGCAACTGGCAATACAAAACTAAGTAACAGAAATGAAAGACAGGTTTAAATTAAATTTTAACTTAAATTTTATTATCGAGATAATAGTCTTGACATTTCAATACTGAATATTCTGGAATTTGCTCTCCTTTCTTCCTAATTGCACATAGCATCTTGGTTATTATAAATTATTTCCAGGTTAACAGAATCAGTAATTTTGAGAGAAGAGAGAATACTAATCTCATCGTCTGAAGCATGTTTAAGTAGTAGTCCCGGCCGGATGCGGTGACTCATGCCAGTCATCTCAGCACTTTGGGCAGGCCGAAGTAGAACTGGTTGAGCCCAGGAGTTCAAAACTAGCTTGGGTAACACAGCAACACCTTGTCTCTACAAAAAAACACAAAAATTAGCTGGGTGTGGTGGCAATTGTTGTGGCCCCAGCTACTTGGGAGGCTGAGGCGGAAAGGTTGTTTGAGCCTGGGAGGTCAAGTTTGCAGGGGAATGTGATTGCTCACTGTACTCCAGCCTGGGCATAGGGTGAGACTGTGTCTCCAAAATAAAAAATAGTAGTCCTGACAATAAATGCAACTTTGGTTCCCAAAACAGGCTCTATGGAATAACCAAGAGATGAACAGCTCATCACTTGGCGAAGGAGGGAGGGGGCGAGGGGAGGTCGGAAGAGCACATGGCTCATTTTAGCGCATTGTTTCCTAGTGTCTCAAGGAGGAGTATTGCTACTTTGGTGAAAATGAATCCCTCCAATAAACCACCAATTGAGCAAAATGAACAATTCCACAAACTGAACTATGTATGTTTTTAGTGCTTCCCATTGAATCAGCTCACAACTAACATATCTTGAAGCATTATCACAATTATTCTCCAATTTAAAAAATTTCCATGCCATACTGTGGATCACATACCACAACTCAGTGAGATAGGGGGCCCAGAAATGGACAAGGGAAGAGCAGAAATTAAGAAACTATTCCTTTATATAACAAAATTACTCCAACTTAAAACAACAGAATTTCATTTTAACAGAATGATTATTTTATTAAATACATCTGCAACTCCTGAGAGAGCTGAAACCACATTGGGAAGAAAAGCCTATGCTTTGGAGTCAACTTGTTTCAGACCTAGTGCCTCTATGTAATCCGATATTTTGACCTTTTGAAGCCCAAATCTCTTCCTTAGAACAATGAGGAAGATAATACTTACAAGGTTATTTGAGGATTAAAAGTAATCATGTATAAAATATATTATGTAACAAAAATAAAGACAAAAGAAACAATATTTCAACTGTGATTTTGTTAGACTTTTATTATGAATGTATTTTTTAAACCATCATTTCAGATCTCACTAAAACTGCACATCTTAGAGCAGTTAGATTTAAAGAGACTGACTACAGTTTTCATACCATTGATGTTGATGTCTTTTTCTTTAAGGAGCATTATGTGCATGACACTTCTATTGAAAGCCAAGCTAGAATCCTAGTTTCAATTTCCCTGTTATAAAAGCTATTCTACTTACTTGTGGGTATTAACTTGATGTGAAGAATGTAAAGTGAATTCTGAAAAACCTGTAAATAAGCACATGAGACTACATTTCATAATTAATAGTAAAGATACAGTTACTCCTTGATTTTTCAAATAAACTATAATATAGTAATCCAACTTATTCTGGTGTTGAGATACACTACAATTTTTGATTACTGTCCTAATAACCTTTCATTTAGATTATTCGCTATTTTTTGTTTATATTGTAAGTTAAGTAAAACCATGAAACTGACTTGAATATAAAAAAATCAGTAGTCTTGGGTTAAACATTCGCCACTTAAGGTCATTAGCTTAGCTGCAACATGTTACCAAACCAATACATATAACGTTATTAGGTAAGAGACTTAAAAAAAATCTGAATTAAGGATGAATAAATGTTATTAAGATGAACTATATGTGAACTTTCAGTTTAAAAATATACTTTTAAAGAACAGAATTATCAAAAGCTTCCATTTTTACTACTTTCTCCTCCAGTAATTATCTCTTATGTGATAATTTGATAAGCTCTAGGAGAATAAGAAAAAGTCCTTTTAGAATTCATGAGAGGTTTAATCAGGTAATTCCAGGACGGAAAAAAACCATTAAAATAAAATCTTATGATAATCATCTGGTATGTCCAATGACATGGGTATGATGTAACAAAAATGGTTACAAACTTACAATGTATTATTTACATTATATACTCAAAACTATCAAGCTAGTTAACTGTATCTGAGGAGACACATTATGACATAAGTTAAACAGTTTTTCATTGTTCATTAGAAAGAATGCAGTCAAGCTTTTAATGGAAATAATATACAAGTGAGGCACTTTTGAGGTCAGAAATAGAAAGCAAATGACACTACACACTGGAAATGTTCACAAAAATCTATGTGTATTTTTAATACAAAGACTTTTCAACTCGTTTATTCTTGAAAAATTTCAAAACTAACAACTGATGCAATTTAAGAAGCTTTCAGGAATAATGGCTAACATTTCAGTGTACCAAAGCATATGAATGTCTTATAACCACCTGGCTGCTAGGCAAACAGTACCTAATACCTTAAAGCCTTTTTTTTTTTCTTTTGGTTTATGTAAATCACCTCAGGTTGTGTTTGTTTTAAATAAATTCATTCTTTATGTCTGTCTCACTGCAAAAGACCTCATGGTGCTATTATCATGATTTATAGACTTTTTTAGTGCAACAATAGTGCCAGTTTCTAGTGCTTCCTCTTACACTTTGAAATGTGATCATGGAAGTCAAATCAAGAATGAGCATCATCATCAGTAAAGAATCCTTGCCTTTCAGGTAACTAAAGTTTTCTAAGTTTTATGCGGAAAAAATGTTACACTTGCTTAATGCACCTCTGGGCTACAATTAAAAACCCAATTTAACACATATTTCCAAGTGTAATCACAAAATCGAACATAAATTTCAATACAAGAAATATCCTTAAAATTCTTTACATTGACCAATTTAGAGGAAAGCACATTTCCTGTCTCTAGAGACTTACATGCATATTAAGAAACATTTCTGTGCCATTTAATTAAGGGGGCAAGGGAGAAGAAAAAGAAAAGAAAAAGCAAGACTTACCCAAGATATCAGATGGCACTACACACATGAATTCAAAGTGCATTTACATTACTTCAAAAGCTCATTTTAGGCACTGCTGAATAACCAATGAAAATATGTAGTTCAAGTTTTTCCCTTTAAATTCTAACCCCACCCCATCATCATCTCAGAAACATATACACGGCTGGGGGCAGTGGCTCACGCCTGTAATCCCAGCATTTTGGGAGGCCAAGGTGGGTGGATCACCTAAGGTCAAGAGTTCGAGTCCAGCCTGGCCAACATGGTGAAACCCCGTCTCTACTAAAAATACAAAAACTTAGCTGGGCATGGTGGTGGGCACCTGTAATCCCAGCTACTTGGGAGGCTGAGGCAGGAGAATCGCTTGAACCCAGGGAGCAGAGGTTGCAGGGAGCTGAGATTGCACCATTGCACTCCAGCCTGAGCAATAAAAGTGAAACTCCGTCTCAAAAAAACCAGAAACGTACACACATACTCTTTCTGAAGTTGTCATGATAAAATACAGGTGTGATTATGTTTTTCCATGTTTTGAGAACTATTTTTAAAAATTCTCCCTGACTGGCAGAAGGAGGAAAAAAATACCATTTTGGTAATGGCTTTTGAGAGTTAAAGCAACTGGTTCTATAAATGCCTCAGTACATCCATTAAGTTTGATTGCCAGTCCCAAATATCAACCAATATTTTAAAACAGCATATGTAAGAAAAAAGTGCTTAAAATCTTTCAGCAAGCCAACAAGACACATTAGGAAAATAACCATTTTACAATTCCTTTGAGATAGTTCTTATTCCTGGTTTCCCTGGTAGAGGTGGTCACCACATAAATAGCCCTTTAATGGTAGTAGTGATGAACCCTGTTAGAGATCCCTATTGCCATCTCATGTCTCTGGCCTGGAAATCATCCAGTAGGTGGTGCTGAAGCTCCACATGACATACTTCTTCAGAAATCAAATGATGTCCCTTTTCAAGCCAGGAAAAAATATCATTTAAGAATTATCAATTCTGAACAAAACAAGTTCATCGGACCAGTCTTGCTTGTCATACCATCTAGATGATTCCATTTTCAATACTATTACTGAAGCAGCTGTCTTGAGCCATCTGCTTATATCAGATAAAAACAAAGAAAAGTTTTAGAGGAAAAGCCAATTGGCAGTGCTGAAATCTGTACAGAGAATGAGAAAAGTTCCTGAACGTGCCTATACACATGTTTAAGAATCAGTGATTTAAACTACCCATTTGCTTTCACAAAGGAATTCTAATTTACTCAAAAGAAAATTTCCACATAGGGATTCAGAGAACATTATATCATCAGTTAATCTTGTAGACTGATTTAGAAACTGGGTATGTTAACTATAAAGATCCAAGGTAAAATAAAAACCATTTCATCACCATAGTTTTTAATGAAGAAACTTGTTTAAAATTGTAAAGGAAAAAATGGGAATGGGACGGCAAAATCTTAGCAGCAAAGTGGTTAAACAAATTGAAAATATTAATGCACAAACATTAAAATATTAAAGCATATATGTTGCATATAAAATACAGTACAGAACCAGGAGTTGCACTATACTGATTAGTGCTTAACAGAAGAAATGATTAAATTTGTTCCTCCCAGAAGTATATACACAGTTCATTTCCACAGCATTTTCCTATAGAGCCAGCAAGTTATTTTCTTCAGTAATTCACACCTTGATCAAACCTGAATTATAAACTTAGCACTTACAAATATGAAAATTCATTCACAAGGAAAAACAGTATTTCCATTTCACCAATAAAAATTTTGAAAGTTAACAGTCTATTCTAGGAAACCAAGCTTAGCTGAAAACTTCAGGGATGAAGATCATCTGTTGTAGCAGCATTCAAATATATAAACAGTAAAAATAAGACTTAAAACTGCTGCTACAGTGTCATGTTTTGGATTTAGTTCATCCAATTGATTTTTAGTACAAAACTAGAAATACCCTCTTCTTCATAACATCTATAGTTATCAATATATTTTTCTTCTTTTCAATGTGAAATAATACTTCAAGATGATCTATATACACAATGTTGTCAGTTCAAGCTGTCATATAAATATAAATGCTTTCTTAAAAAAAGTATTTTACAGACAGATAGTGTTATATACATTGTTCCGTTTAATCTGGGGCAAAAGAAAAAAGCTAACACAAGCTTAAGTGTGATATATAAAAAGAACGATACATAAATGACGTTTAAAAACCTGCATAGAAAATGAGCTTCAAATGGTAGTGTGATTTTAATTTTTATCACCTCTGAAACTTCAAGCCATTAAAAAAAAGGCACACTTCTCAACTTTATCCCTCTAAGGGAATGTTCTTAAAGAACCCTTTCCTTGGTTAGAGTTTTAATGTAACACTTAAGAAAACAACAACAAAAACAAAAATAGACAATTTGACTTCAAGGTACTTTAAAGTTTGTTGGAACATTTATCCAACTATTTTGTAAATTAAACATCCAGTAATATAATGCTCTGCAAAAGAAATACATTTATATGTACAAGATACTTCATTTACAATGTTGGATTAAATACTTTCCTGGGATAGTTTAGCACACATTTTAACATAAAATAATTTTGCTTTTGGCCAGTTTAAATAAAAATAAAATGTAACTGATAAAAAGTTATCATTGTTATGTAAATAATAAGCACTGAGGATTAAGCTAAAAAATTAGTAACACAGCTGAACATATTCTGGTTTAGCAGAATGATAAATGAAGATCTCAAGAGGAAGCTTTTACACTGACTATCCAGTCAAACTTTCTGCCTTGTAAAACATTTGTAAATGCAATATAATTTTTTGAAGGAGGAAACTCTGAAAGAAAACAACTTGCTGGTTGAATACCACAAAAACAACTAAAAAACTTCACTTTTTTTCTATAATGTTTGTTTACTCAGTCTCTTTTTATATAAAAATAAGTGTTACGTTCCCATCAAAACATTAGACAATTACATCTGTGCTTTAAAAAAAAAGTTGGTCACTCAAGGCTATTAGAGTATTTTTAAGGATTTTAGATTACCAGAATGTACAGATATAACTCAATATAAATTGTAGCCAAAGAGAAATAAGGATGAAAATATCAAATCATTCACATGGAATAAAAACATTATTAACTAGATGAGTTAAATATTCAAAATATATGGAATGTGACAGTAGATATACATATATATATATATCTACTTCAGAACTAGGAAGGGGAAGAAAAGTTTAATATGTAATAATTCGTACCTTACATTTAGTTAAATATAAACATTTGTTATTTATACATAAAACTGCTTTCAAAAAACAACTAATAAATGATTTAGTTGCACTTGTTTTACTTCTTGTAATTGCCAAGTGTTAACTTTTCTTAAATTGAAATCAACTGTCCCCTAGTGCACTTTTATTTTTAGTTCATGTCCTAATAAATTCAAACCTTTAAAAGTCCCATCACCTAACGCATAAATATACAAAAATGCCAAAAAATTAATCCCTTTTAGTTGGATCATATTTTATGCTGACTTTTTATAGCCAAATAACCAGAAATGGTTTCCTTCTGCAAATACTCTACAACCTGTAACAAAACATGCCATGCACTCAAGGGAAAAGTTAGGCATGGCGTGAAACGCCAAGAACTGATGAGTTCTGCTTCCTCCATGTGTGGCCCCAATGATACCAGGCAAGATTCCATATTGCTTGCCAAAAGCTTCCACAAATCCAAGTTAGCTAATTCCTGGAAACAAAGATTTTAAGCTCATTTTGGCACTGGACCATTTCATCCAGCAGCTTTATGTTTCCCACCACAGCAACCACATGCCTCACCACAGCGATGGCACATTCTCAAAGGGACGTAGCAGCACATACATGGTACAATGAAAGACAAAGCTACCAGGGCTAACCATCGCAAGCAGAACTTGTCGTCGCTAGTGTCACACGAACAGGGATCAGAAAAATCTCCCTCTGAGTCTGACATACAATGATACAACATGCTCTCTGCACAGAGCATGCAACTAACTTGATATATGCATCTTTTAATAGGGTCTGGAGCATCCTGACATTTTCCCCTGACATTTTCTTCGTGATTAAACCTTTCCTGGCAGTATACGCAGCGAGAACGTTCACCATCCTCTTTTCTTCGTTTTGACTTCTTAATTTTTAATGAGGAAGGCTGCGTCTTAAATACCACAGAGTCTTTAGGTGAACTTAACTTAGTCTCCTCCCCACAAGAGTACAGATAGTCTGATTTTTTACTGTCTGGTTTAGAAAACTGAATACTGGAATCAGCATCATCTCTTTCCAAGTCATTTTTCCACATGTCAGGATGTCTGTAGTCTGCATAGCGACGTATTAAGATATCTCGAGGGTTTATTCTGACAATCTCATCCTCATCTTGAAAGCTGACATGTCTGATTGATTTTAAAGGGACCTAAAAAAGAAACAGATAAAAACTGCAATGAGGGCTGTGATGGTTAATTTTATGTGTCACCTTGGTGGGGCCACAGTGTCCAGATATTTGTTCAAATATTATTCTGGATGTTTCCGTGATATGTTTTTGGGATGAGATCTACATTTCAATTGGTGGACTATGAACAAAGCACAGTACCTTCTGTGATGTAGGTGGACCTCATGAAATCCACTGAAGGCTTTACTAGAACTAAGACTGAGCTCCTCCTGAGCAAGAAAAATTCTGCCAGCAGGGTGCCTGTGGACGCAGACTACAACTATTTCTTGGGTCTCCAGACAGCCTACCCTGCAGATTTTGGATCTGTACCTCTACTATTGCATGAGCCATTTCCTTAAAATAAAATCCGTCCGTCCGTCCCTCTGTCCGTCCCTCCATCCGTTCGTCCCTCTGTCCGTCCGTCCCTCCCTCCCTCCATCCGTCCCTCCGTCCGCCTGCCCGTCCGTCTGTCCGTCCGTCCGTCCATCCATCCATCCATCCTGTTGGTTCTACTCTGGAAAACCTTGACTAATACTGATCTTAGTGTCAGTATTAGTCAAAGTGCGGTGTCACTCTAACAAATACCTAAAAATGTGGAAATGGTTTTGGAACTGGGTAATGGGTAGAGGTGCAAAGTATTTTGAGATGCATGTTAGAAAGAGCCTTGAAGATACTGTTGCTTCTAAATATGGACTTTAAAAGTGATTCTGGTAAGATCTCAGACGGAAATGAAGAACATGTTTTGGACACTGGAAGGAAGGCAACCTGTGTTATAAAGCAGCAAATAACCTGGCTAAATTGTGTTCCTGTGTTTTTTGGAAAGTAGAACTTGTGAGTGATTAACCTAAATATTTAGCAGATATTTCTAAGCAAAGTGTTGAAGATGTAGTCTCGTTTTTCCTTGCTGCTTATAGTAACATTCGAGAGGAAAGACACAAATTGAAAGACGAAACTGTTAAGCAAAAAGGAATAGAATATGAAGATTTGATACGTTCTATGTCTACCCATTTGCAATAAAATGAGAAAGCATGTTCAGAGAGAATATCTAGGGTGTGGTTGGACAATCATATGGTAAAACGAAATGCTGTCAATCTGGATTGAAGGGGACAGAGTCAGGACAAAATGAAGGAAGACTGTTGGACTTCTGGAATTCTACAGGATGGGCCAAGGGAGTAATGTGAAATATGACTTATCTTTCAAGAAAAGGGAAGAATGAGCCTGAAGGCAGGCAGTTTTCTCCTCAGTTCCAGAGGGTGGGGTCAATTCCTCAGTGTCAGTGGGCCAGGCTGTAGCAGCCCAGAGCCCTGGGGGCAATGCTGACACCTATAGCTGAGAGGGTGGGGCTACCATTCCAGTGGGCTCAGAAGGCAGAATATTAAAACAAAAAGGATTATTCTTAATCCTAAAATCTTTTTTTAAAAATCTTAAAATATTTTAAAAAGTTTAAAAATCTAATGGAATTATTGTAAGGTTTTGGAATTGCTTGGGACCCATGACATCTTTCTTCCATTCAACTTCTCACTTTTTGAATAGGAATGCCTATCCTGTACCTTTCCTATCATGATATTCTCTAACCTATCCTATCATAGTATTTGTACTATGAAATTACAAATTTCACAGGTTCATAGCTGAAGACGAATTTTGCCTTAAGATATATGTACCTTGTCTTACCCACACTTGATTGAAAGATGTTATTCGGATGAGATTTGGGACTTAAGAGTTGATGCTGGAATGGGTTATATCTTTGGGGCTGCTGGGATGAGGATGAATGTATTTTGCATGTGAGAAGGGCGTGAATTTGGGGACAAAGGACAAAATGTTATGGTCTGACTTATGTCCTCTTCAAATTCATATGCTGAGGCCCTAGCCTCCAGTAATGCGACTGCATTTGGAGACAGAGCCTTTTAAGAGGTGACTAAGTTAAAATGTGGCCCTTAGGAGAGACTTCAATCCAATCTGACTGTTTTCTTTATGAAGAAATTTGGACACACAGAGAAAGACACCAGGGATGTACGTGCAGAGGAAAGACCATGTGAGGGCAAAGTCAAAAGGCAGCTACCTGCAAGCCAAGAAGAAAGTACTCAGAAGAAACCAAACCTACCAACAACTTTGATCTTGGACTTCTAAGAATTTTAAGAGAACAAATTTCTGTTGTTGAAGCTACCCAGTCTGTAGTATTTTGTTGTGGGAGTCCTAGCAAATTACTACAAAGACATACATGTTTATAGCTTTGGTACACAAAAAGTCTCTGAAAAATGACGTAAAATACCCCTATCTCCACAACCCTTCTGGGAAGGTTGGCTCTTTGAGGCCAAAGAACAAAATTAAGTCTTTTGACTCCTTCCATCATCCATAAATGCAGTCTTCTAACTAGACAAATTTGTATCTTTAGCTCTAGTTCCTGGACATAGTGACTAGTCTACTACAAGTACGCATCTGACTCAGTTTGGGGCACATTTCTGTTCCCCAGATATATGGAATTAGGGTTAAAAAAATTTTTAGGTCTGAGCTAAAGGTGGGGTGACAGATACAGTTTATTAAATTAACAATATATAATTCCTTTTGGTCCTATCTGACGAAAAGCTCCAGAAATCTTTTAGACTCGAATGAGAAGTTTGGAAAGTTTTTAACTAACGGCGTTTATAAGCACATATGCAGCAAACTTACACAATGAAAAATTTTCTAGTACAATTCAACTATATGGAGAATTAGAAAGACTGGAAAACTTCACCTGTATGCTAATTAGTTAAATTCTAAATCAGAAGATAAACTAACATTACTTACCCTATTTTGGGACTTCAGGCTTCCACATTCCTTGGATATTTGCCGCTGTACATATTCCATACTTCTGCTCTGAATGTCCAAGCCTGGCTGACCAAATGTTATCTAAAATACAAACAATTTCTACTTAAATGACACAAGAATTTTACCTTTAATGCAACTATGTACAGTGTATATTCCAAAACCTCATAACCTATTAGCAGTAAAGTTTTTCAAAAACGGTTTTGAGAATAAAATACAATTATTTCCCCCCACCTAAAACACAAACAAAAACTGTAGGTCTTTTCTTACACATTTAAACTTTAACAAGTAATGAATACATAGTCAAAAAAGTACAAACAACCCAAATACTCATCAACTAATGAATGGATAAACAAAATGCAGTAAATCCATAGGTGGAATATTATTCAACCACAAAAAGAAATAAAGTAGTTACACATGTCACAATAAGGGTTGCCAGGGGCTGGGAATAGGGAAGGAGTGGCAATGACTGATAATCAGTGTGGGTTTTTTGGGAAGTGATATGGAATTTGATACTGCTGATGGCTGCATAAGCTTGTGAATGTAATAAAAACCACCAAATTATATACTTTTTTAAAGGATGATTTTGTGGTAGGTGAATTACATAGCAATAAAAAAATAGGAATCTTTAGTGTCCTGATACATTTATAAGTGTTTTGAATTGCAAAGCCCATTTCAGACCTAAATTACAGCTAAAATGTATGAATGTTTAATTTTTAAAATTTTATGGTGAAAAATTCCAACACACATAAAAGGAGAGAATAATGTAATGAATCACCACAGGTCTATTATCTAGCTTCAGTTATCATCAACATTTTGGCAATTTTGTTTACTTCTTATTTTTCCAGATAATTTTGATCCAACTCCTACTGTTATATACTTAATAAAACTATAACCCTGAAAATAAATAGTAACAGATGCAGATAGCAAAATTTTCAAATAGTATAAAAGCACATGAAGTAAAAATCTTCCTTCCATCTTAGACTTTCAGTCCCAGTTTTAAAAGCTATCATAAAAAAAATTTTTTTAGTGTATTCTTCCAAAAATTTTTACACATACACACACACACACAACTTTAAAATAGGACCCTTTGTACTGTGCCCTTGGTTTCTGCATTTAATGATACAATATGGAGGCCATTCTATGTTTATAAGTAGAATATGTAAGAATTTAGAAATTAACAAGAGGAAATAACTATGGATTAAATGGTCTGGGAAGGCATGAAAGGAAATGTGACTTGAAGGAAACACAGAATAAGCTAGGTGTTTGGTCAAGTGAAAAACAGAAGAACATTACACAAAAGGAAGCACAGAGAACAATTTTCTTTCCTGGTAGAATACAATGACCTCAACTAGTATATTAAATATGTATTTCTAAGAACTATTTTAAAGAGTAAAAATGTCCATTTTCTCACCACTGTCTCAGAAAAAAGTCATACACACCACTTAAACAATACACACTTTGAAAACTACCTGAGTCAATAGGGTATCTGAATATTAGTTCTCTCACACAATCTCTAAGTGAAAAGACAAATAAATGGACAGTATTGACCTTTGCACACTTACTAAAAACAGATGTGATAAGTTACACCCCAATTAATTTCTGCTTTTTAATATCCTCAAAATGTGGTACTTTTGCTATAATCTTCAGGAAAATTTATCAGCTGAAAAAGTCATAAGAGATGCCTCTTCAAAGCTGGTCACAATTAAAATTTTAAAAGGATTCCATTTACAATAAAACAATAAAAATGGTACAAATAAATAATCCTATAAAATATGTATTATCCTTTCACAAAGAAAATGCAAAGTTTTATGTAAAGATACAGAAAAAGAGCTAAACAGAGGGATATAGCATATTCACGAATAAGATGATAAATTATCCCCTAAACTAATATACACATTCAGAGCAATTCAAATATATAAACCATAAAAGGATTTGTCACCAGATTTGACAAGCTGATTCTAATTTTTTTAAAAGGGTAAACAGCCAAATCGGGGCGGGAGAGGGGGGAGATCCAAGAGGAATAACAAAGTTAGGCACTTTCTCTACAAATATTAAGTAATTATAGAGCTACAGCATTTCTAGAGTAAAGATGACAATGTGGCACTAATTTCGATTAGAGACATCAGAAATACTCAAACATACAAAGCAATCTGACGTGACGGATATGGTACTGCGTATCAGTGCAGAGAAAGGCTCCAATATACAGTGAGGGGACAATTAGTAACCTATGTGAAAAAATAAAATTTGATCCCTACCACAGAAATCAATTTAAAGTGGGTTAAAGACAAAACTTTAAAACTTTTAGATTAGGAAGATAATCTTTAAGATAAGGATAGGGAGGGGTCTGTAAAAATAATAAAAGGTATCATAAATTCAACTGCATTAAAATGTATAATGTCTGTTCACCAAAACACCACAAAGAGTGAAAAATAATCACAAACTAGCAGATACTAGCTGCAAATAAAACTCAGAAAGATCTGAATCCAGAATATACAGACAAGTGACACAGAACATTTGATTACCTAGCAAAAGGCCATGTGAGAGCATGCAGGTAAAATCCATTTGTAAAGGAACAATCACAGTTATTTCCAAAGTCTTTCAAATACTCAATACATATTCCCTGTACACATGGTACATACACATCAATCCTAAAGTCCAACTTGTCCCAGAACCTTCTGTAGCACATCAATGTCAAAAATCCAATGCTAAATACTCTAAAGAAACTCATGCACATGAATAGCTGCAGACAAGAAAGTCTGTACTAGCAGTATGCCTATAACAACAAAAACCTGAAAACAACTGAAATATCCAATTGGGAGAATAAAAAGAAACAAGTTTTAGAACTATCAAGGAAAGCATGAGAATGTCCGACAAAAACAATTCCAGGAAATAGTTATCTCTAGGATGAAAGCAAAGGTATAGATTGGGGGTGTTCCTGTTTTAAGTTGTTTGGTGGTTTCTCAAGTATTCAGTGAATATATTCTTTTTTATGTATTAAACACGTCATAAATCTCTGACATATGCTGTCATATTTGTCTACAGTGAAATGAACCCGATAATGTGAAAGTAAAAGAAACTGAGTTAAAGAACTATATAATGGCTTCCAGGCCTTTAAGACTTTGAAACAATGTATGTATCCATCCAAAAGACTTTTGTTTTCTTTTTTTTTTTTTTTTTGAGACGAGGTCTCACTCTATCACCCAGATTGAGTGCAATGGTGTGCGTGGCTCACTGCAGCCTGGACCTCCCTGGCTCAAGCAATTCTCCTGCTTTAGATTCCTGAGTAGCTGAGACTACAGGTGTGTACCACCGTGCCCGGCTAATTTTTATATATATATAAATTTATATGTTAGAGATGGAGTCTTGCTATGCTGCCCAGGTGGTCTCAAAAGCCTAGTCTCAAGTGATCCTCCTACCTCAACCTCCCATTGTCCTGGGATTGCAAGGGTGAGCAACCATGCCTGGCCTCAAAAGATTTACTAGCTCTTCAAAATATTAAAAAATGAGTCAAAGACAAACACTGGCAATGCCTATTGAAGCTTTACTAAGGGAACCTAAGCTAACGCAGTTGACAATTCTTTATGGGTCCCATCTCTGCAGATCTAGTGAGCATAGGCCCTACCGGCCTGTTGTTTTGGACTATCTTTTCAAGGACATCTGTACAGTGAAACCCTTGAAAGACATAGTGTTTCCCCTTTGGAAAGAGGCTTGTTTAGTGTCCAGTATGACAAAGACGGTATCTTCTTCCTCAGCAAGTGAGGCAGGCTATTGAACTGCATTAAAAGTCATTATAAAAGACTTGGCTTCCCTAAGTTCAGGGTTCCAAAGCTGGGATGCAAACCCACTGAGTGGACAACGTATTTCTGAGCATCACTCCCATGGGATTTGGAGGAGCAAGGGAAACCAACACAAATATGAAGCTCATGCTACTATTGTACTGTGAAGAATAACAGAGTCCTTTGTCTCTGACCCAGCAGCCATGTCTTCTAGCAGCATTCATAAAACTAGTAAGTTAACTTGCTAGCTTACTCTTTATAGTTCAGCAAGGCAATTGTCTAGTCCTTTTGGCAAGGTTGTTCCTCTGTTGTAGAAAAGGACCCATCGATTTACTCCAGTTGAATGTTATTAAACATTCAAAGGACATAGTTATTTTGTTGAGCATTTACACTCACCAAGCTAGCTTTCAGTGATGATCTCATAAAGACCTATTTTAGGTAGAGAATGTGTTAATCAGGCTACTACAAGTAACTACAGTCCTCAGGATGGTTGAAATCAAATTTTATGTTCTGATTTTCACATATCATTTTCTTAAACTCAATTACTTGAACCTCTGAAAATGACTTTAGTCCTAGTATCCTATGAAAATAAGGTGTCTGGTCTGCAAGCTGAGGGCCAGATTCTGTACTATGGAAAACTCATCCTGTGAGGCCTTCTGGGTCACATACAAATGGACAACTGCTACACTATCCTAACAGCACTGTGCTGAATGGTACTGTGTTTTATTCCTATTAAGAAACTTCTACAATATTTCTTTACTATATGTATAGCTATAGTCTACTGCAGCTTTAAAAGAGAAAACCATTCCATTATAGTTCCTATTAAATTGAGAAGTTCACTGATTATAACATCAGCAAATGTGTAAACATCTAGTTATGCAAATTTATATAATATAACCCTTGTTTCTCTAAGTCACATCAATCTTGGAGATAAGAAAAAGTATCAATTACAAGTATTACTGTTCTATTTATTTGACATTTTTCCTAAGTGCTTTATATATAAAAGATTAATTATTAATATTCATAACAACTCTAGGAGGTAGATACTGATATTATACCAATTTACAGATGAGGATACTAAGGCACAAAGAACGTAAGTAACTTGTCCAAGGCCACACAGCTAGTAAGTAAAGAAGCTGGAATTCAGACCCAAACAGAATAGGCTCTAGAGGCCATGTCATAATCCCAAAGCTAAGAGCTGTCTGCCAAATGTTGTTCACTTCTCTCTCTCTAGTTATTTAGCACTTTTTGTGCTTTCTACCTGATAACTACATTCTTCAACCACCCCATCATAACTGCCATTACTATTTTGGGAGAAGAGTTCAGTTCTTTTTCCCCATCAATCAAAAGAACACCTTTAAATTTATAGTTCTTTCAGCCAAAGAAGGTAGGCCAAATAAATTCCCTGGGTCTGGGATGAGGAATACTCGTATATCGTAACGTCCCTGTGTTCCATTCACCGTGTTTTCTTTCCCTGTTCAACTGTATGAATCAGTGACTTAGTTCAGGATATGCATACTTTACCTCTCTCCTACGTTGACATGAGTTGTTCTGCCCACTCAGTATGTGGGAAAATATTTTGTATTAAAAACTGTTAAAATGCGTATCTCCAGATTCAAATGTCTCATAGGATGCCTGGACGTTTACAAGCAAATATGACTCCCGGTAGGTTCATTTTAATATCCCAAAATCTCTAGCGAAAACATGCAGATTGCTTTTAGCCTTTATTCTTGCAATTATTTTGCTCAAGGTAAAACTGGCTTGCAATTTTTTCCTTAATTTTTCTTTAATTTTTTATAAAATTTCATAATAAATTTGGACAACATACATAAACTACAGATAATTTTTAATCACTAAAATTAGGTAGTTTGCCAGTTTGTTGTGAGGATTAAGAGTTATATAAGTAAAGCACTTAAAACAGTATCTAGCACATAGTAGTTACCAGCTATGATAAAAATTAATAATAATGATCAGTGAAAAATAAAGTTACAGGGAGCCTGGGAGACTTACCCATAGATTTTTACAATCCGTGTCTACCTTGAATAATTCAAACTGTATTTGCTATGGTATGAGAGTTGCTGGAAGAAAAGGTCCTAGATGATCTAGAAGGTTTTTTGTTCTCTCTCTACCCACTTTTAAGACTTTAGGACAAGAATAGTAGGGCCCACAATGCTGAATTAATCAAGTTTGAATTTCATTAACTTTCTGTCTCCATAGCAAATCTGTAACTCTACCTAAACTTCACTTGCACTTCTCTCTTCTCATGCAATTCTCCTGTCTTTACAGTCTCTGTTGTACCTTTCTCTATCAATTTCTCTCTGTCATGAATCTTTTAATTTCTCCACTTTCTTCATCTTATGACCATATTCATTTCTTGACCCTGCACCCCTCAAACTCCATCTATTTGTTAAGGAAGGCTTTTGCAGTCAAGCTTCTAGAGAAGTGGCTAGCAAACATCATCTTTGTTTCCTCTCCAGTCATGCACACCTCTTAATCCCACTGAAAATGTGGTACAGTTATCAATTACCTTTATAGAAATGAATTTGAATTTTATTGGGGCATTTTTGCTGTAAAATATTAATTAACTACTCCATCATTTCCTTTCCTTACTCCATCACTGCCCTCCCCAGGCTTCTGAGACACCCTTTTCTGGTTCGCCTAATGTGACTGTTCTTTCTTAACTCACTGACTCAATATTTAGTGATTCCCTACTGTTAATAGTTTTAAAATAGAACATAGTCTTTCAAAGTAATTCTAACTGTCCCCATAGTTTCAATTTTCATTCTCTGATAATGATTTCCAAAATTTATCTCCAGTCTTTAACTCTCCCTGAGCTTCAAACAACATTTAAAGAGCTACTGGCTGAAAACTCCTAAATCTGTTCAAAGGCATGAAGTCACAGATTCCAGGAGCTCTATACACACAAAACAAAATACATAACCTAATACCTAGGTATAGCATAATAAAACATCTGAAAACAATAAAGATATTATTTCTTAACAGGAAGGGTAGAAACTTCTCAATGGTATTACAGTTTTTAAATTGATGAAAGAAAATAAATTGTAACAGAATTCAATGAAAAGCAAAACATCCTTCAAAAATGAAGGAAATAAAAGATTTTTTTCAGATAAATGAAAACTGAGGTTCAGCAAGCACCAATAAACGGCAAATGATCCTAGATGGAAGTATAATACATAACATATTGAAGAATGTCAAAAGTCATAAAAAGGTGAATAAACCTAAATGAATGCTGTTTAAAATATTTTGGCAAAGTTTTAAATTTTATAGAGATAAAGTTTGTAATGACAATTACATAAAAGGTAAAAAGGAGGTAAACTGAGTTAAGATACTGTAGATCTGTGCATTATCCTGAAAATGGTAAAACACTAATACAGGTTCGATTTTAAGGAAGCAAGATACATTCGTAATCTCTAGGATAACCACTAAAAATACTGAACAACTGTATTACTAATTAGCTAATAAAGGGATGAGAATCAAGCAATTGAATATATTTGAATAAGCACAGTGAAGGAAAAAAACACAGCAAATGGGGCAAATAAAAAATGAATAAAATGGTAGATTTATATCAATAATTGTGGTAAAAGTAAATGAACAAAATACTCCAATTAAAAAACAAAGATACTCTGGGGAAAAAAAACCCAAACCCAACTATATATGGTTTAAAAGAGAGGTCTGAAATGTTGGAAGTAAAAGGAAAAATACAAACAAAAAAAACTATTGTGAAAGTGCTAACCAGAAGAAAATTGATGTAATCAGACATCAAAAAAGTACTTGTAGGCAAGAAGTATTACTAGAGACAAAGGAGGATATCTCATAATGACAAAAGGATCAATTCAACAAAAATGCTGCTATACCCAACTGACTAAAAATGTGCATTCTTTTTGAATGTACATAAAACACTGGGCCAGGCGCGGTGGCTCAAGCCTGTAATCCCAGCACTCTGGGAGGCCGAGGTGGGTGGATCACGAGGTCAGGATATCAAGACCATCCTGGCTAACACGGTGAAACCCCATCTCTACTAAAAATACAAAAAATTAGCTGGGCATGGTGGCAGGCGCCTGTAGTCCCAGCTACTCAGGAGGCTGAGGCAGGAGAATGACGTGAACCCGGGAGGCAGAGCTTGCAGTGAGCCAAGATCGCGCCACTGCACTCCAGCCTGGGCAACAGAGCGAGACTCCATCTCAAAAATAAAACAAAACAACAACAACAAAAAAACACTGACTATATGCTGGGCCATCAACCAAGTTCCAACAAATATCAAAAAAATGAAGTCATACATGAAATCATCTTTATTTGTAACGTTAAAGAGAAAACTAGAAAACCCCAAATATTTAGAAATGAAACAACCCGTTTCTGAATAATGGTAAAAATAGGGCATATCATCATTTTGCCAATGATAGGTACTGGAAGCAGAGTAGCATATGGTAGTTTACTCCTTTATTCATTCTACCTCTGGTATGTCTAAAATTTTCCATTAAAAATGAATAAACTAGAAAATATTGTAAAATGTGGATAGAGGAGCACTTAAATGAAATTTTATAGCCTTAAATACATACATTAGAAAAAGAGAGAAAAAGAGGAAAAATGCTGAAAACAAAAATCAAGAAACTAAGCTTTCACAAGCATCTAAAACCAAGAAAAGTAAAGCTAAAACTTAATAGTGTAGGCAAATAGAAGCAGAAATCAATGAAATAGAAAACAAACATTTAAAAAAGTAAAAAATCTAAAAGTTATCTTTGAAAAGGCTAAAAATGATCAACTTCTAAGCAAGAATAATCAGAGAGAAGGCACGTATTTTCAATATCAGCAACCAAAAATGGGATATATTTATGCCAATGAACTTAAAAATTTGGATGAAATAGACAAAGTTACTGTAAACTATAACTTGTCATAGCTGACACAAAAAGAATTAGGAAACGTGAACAGTCCTGTGTCTGTTAAAGAAACTAATTCCATAGTTCAAAACCATCTAAAAAAAAAAAAAAAAAATCCAGGCCCAGATGGCTTCACTGGGGAATTCTACCAAACCTTTAAGAAAGAAGTAACAACCAATCTTAAACTCTTCCATACATGCAAAAAAGAAATACTGTCCAACTTATTTTATAAAGCCAGCATATCCTGATAGCAACACCTGATAAAAACATCGTAAGGGGCCGGGTGCAGTGGCTCATGCCTGCAATCTTTGGGAGGCTGAGGCGGGTGGATCACAAGGTCAGGAATTCAAGACCAGCCTGACCAAGATGATGAAACCCCATCTCTACTAAAAACTACAAAAAAATTAGCCAGGTGTGGTGGCAGGTGCCTGTAATCCCAGCTACTCGGGAGGCTGAGGCAGAAGCATTGCTTGAACCCAGGTGGCAGAGGTTGCAGTGAGCTGAGATCATGCCACTGTACTCCAGCCTGGGTGACAGAGTGAGACTCTGTCTCAAAAAAAAAGGAAAAAAAATATTATAAGGAAGGAAAATTATGTTGATCTCTTTTATAAGCACAGACATAAAAATCCAAGATGAAATACTGACAAATCCATATGCTTGAATATATATGTATATATGTATGTATGTGTGTATAATGAATATATACACATGGCAACCAAGATGGGTTTATTCCAACACTGCAAGGTTGCAAACCAATGAGAGCAATTTAACAGAATAAAGGAAGAAAAAAATAGAATCACCTCAATTACTGAGGAAAAAGCATGTAATAAAAATTTAGTTCTGTAAGAACAAAAGGTTATCCTTAATCTGATAAAGAGATCTATAAAAACATATAGTAAACACATTATAACTAATGATAAATATTGAAAGCTTTCCTGTGAGATAAGGGGTAAAATAAGAATGCTTGTGATGTCCCCTTGCTCAATCACTACATCCAAATAGGACTTTATGGTGTATATGTTTATTGTTTCACTCTGGATTTGATTCGTTATAATCAAATTATCCTGGTTTTTGTTTGTTTGTTTGTTTTACTGTGTCTGGTAAAGGGCAGATGGTTTTAATGTCCTCATCTAAGACATCATCCAATTTCTACACATATAAACAACGTGCTGAAAAAAGACTTTATCTTTTTACCTGATTGGCTTGGCTTTGCATGTAGACTCTTCTGGCATTCAGATCTTCAAAGGGAGAAGGTCTTATATTTGAGCTTCTATAAGGCTCACTGGTAACAACTGTCTCTTGCTGAAAAAGGTGATCCTTCACTAGAGAACTGGAAGAATCCTCTTCAGGTGCCTATTGGGAACAACCCTCAACTCATTAGTTGCCAGAATAAAAACCACCACAAAATAATATACTAAAAACGTATTAGTATTTAGCAAGTCAGTAAGTATATATCACTGCCATCACTATGAATTGCAATTCCCAAAATTCAAATGTACGTGGTTAGAAAGCTATGTTAACATACAGTAATATGAACTTTTAGAAAAATTCAACTTCATGAGAAAAACGGGCTTATTAAAAATAACATGAAGAACTAAAAGGCTAACCATGTCATGTAGAAGAGCTAATTATAATAATGCTTTTAACTATAATAAAAGTGATAAATGTACATAGAAAATGCAGAAATTATTAGGAAGAAAACACAAATCTATGTTTTATTTTGCAAGTTAAAAAAAAATGTTCCAAGAACTCTGCTGTTGATAGTGAGTCAAAAGACAGAAGACAACAGTAGTCTATTACTGTGTTGAATGAGTGAATGAATCAATTAGCCTCAACTTCCTGATTATGTAGGATTTAAATCATGCACTCTCACTACTTAGGTTGGGAGATATGCTCAATAAATGACACTCACTAAAGACATGCTTTTAAAATGTCATAAACAATAATTTATATAAAATAAATGTTAAGTAAGTAAAATTTAGCACACTACAAAACACAAGTCCTGGAAGGGCTTTGTTTCATTTAATTTTTTAAAGAAATGGGATATTACTTTTCCCATCACTGTGTAATTATTTAAGAAAAAAGCTGATATCCAAATAAAAGTGGCTGAAACACTTTCACTAGCTTTTTCTAAAATAACTCAGAGCAATCACTATACGGCTAACAATTTTAAGGGTTCAAACCTCCCATAAGCTATTCTTTTTAAAAGATTTAAAAGATTTTGTGGGTGCTACTTCTAAAATTATCAAATAAAATTCAAAAATGACTAAGACATTTTAAACGTATAAATGCAAGTTCTAGTTTTTGTTCTAGAGAAAAAATAGCCTTGTCCCATTTAATTCCTTTGGCATTCAATCTCTCAGTCAGAAAATCACTGTAATACCAACGCTAATTTTATGACACTGGGCTATCACAAGCATATAATAATAATTAAAAATGCTCTTGAAACTCAAAGCTGTTATTGCATCAGGGAGTAGGCAATTGAACTATTAAAAATATATCTGAGAATCCACTGTCACTTAAAATTATGTCAAAACTGGCTGCTATTTTTACCCAATTTTCATAACAGCTGTCCCAACGTGTTGTGACAGTTGCTGATAAAATATTGGAAAAATGTTGGCTAAACACTGATATCCAGCAAACATGCTTTCAAAATACATAATCAAAAGTGGGAAGAGTAGAAAACTTCAGGAAATGTATTTATTTGTTCCAGAGATTTCTGAAAATAAATGACTCAAATACTTGTCAAAAATCATAAGCAAACGGAATAGAAGAAAATACTGGGGGAAAAAAAATAGGTGAGAAAAGATCTAAGTTAGAATCTTGTCTTACTTTAACTTCTCTAAATCACAATTTCTTTTTCTTTTGAAACAGAGTCTTGCTCTTGTCACTCAGGCTGGAGTGCAGTGGTGCAATCTTGGCTCACTGTAACCTCCGCCTCCCAGGTTCAAGCAACTCTCTGCCTCAGCCTCCTGAGTAGCTGAGATTACAGGCACCCGCCGCCACACCCGGCTAATTTTTTTTTTTAAGTAGCAACAGGGTTTCACCATGTCGGCCAGGCTGGTCTCAAACTCCTGACTTCAAGTTATCCACCCGCCTCGGTCTCCCAAAGTGCTGGGATTACAGGTGCACAATTTCTTTTTATTACAAATTGAATAGCTGCCTAAACAATCTCAGGGTTGGGATACTCAGGAGATTGAAAACTATAAACAAGTGTAAGTTTTAGGAGTCGCATCAGTGAATTATAAGATATTGCTTTTAATTGAGACTTTTTTTGAATTAGGTTATCTTTTACTAAATTATAACTGAGAAATCATGTTAAAATTATAAATTAAAGCTGACTTAAACAAATCTGCATATGAACAAACTTAGTGTCTTGCTGTAATGAGCTGGGTTATTCTATTTATATCCTGTAAATTAAACATTAACACATTTTACTTTAAATAATACTTTTTAAATAATAATACTTTTTTAAAGAAAATATCACAAGTGTTTGTTGCTTCATTAAATTGTGTGTAATATTGAAGTAAAAAATGATTTTTAAATGTTTACCAATGTACCTGGAATTAACCTATTAACTAGGAATAGTTCATATTGCACAATGAATTTATAGCTACACACCTAAACGGGTCTCAGCGAATAAAATAACCAAAGCATCATTCAAGCAGCTGATATGGCAAACAAAAGACTGTTTGAAAATGCAAAGTATACAATCTACAATGAAGTATATATTATTCATGAATTGTAAGAATCAAATTAACATTTTAGAGAATCCTAAACTAGAAAAAAAGTATCTTCCTACTACCTAATTATCTCTTTCAGTAAGTTAAAAGTTTCAATGCATATTAAATTTACAAGTTTTTTAAAAAGTGGTGATAAGGAAAACAAGCATACTCATTCATTGCTAATTCTACACACAAAGAAGTAAAATAAAATCTGGAACAACTCTTTCTGGAAAGCAATTTTAATAAACTGTATGAAAAGCTTTTAAAACATTCATACATTTTGATCACTTCTTGAATTCGGCAAAGAGTACTAAAATGGAAAAAGCTCTAGGCACAAAGTATTTTTCTCAGAAGTATTATTTGTTGTTGTTTTAAAGTTTTTTTTAATTTTTTTTTTTTTTTTTTTTTTATTTCACTAGTTTTTTTGGAGAACAGGTGGTGGTTGGTTACATAAGTTCCTTAGTGGTGATTTATGCGATTTTGGTGCACCCATCACCCGAACAGTTTACACTGTACCCAATGTGTAGTCTTTTATCCCTCACCACCCCCACCCTTTTCCGAGTCCCCAAAGTCCAACGTATCATTTTTATGCCTTTGTGTCCTCATAGATTAGCTCCCACATATGAGTGAGAATCTATAACGTTTGGTTTTCTACTCATGAGTTGGCTTCACTTCAAATAATAGTTTCCAATTCCATCTAGGTTGCTGCAAATGCCATTATTTCTTTCCTTTTTATGGTTGAGTAGTATTCCATTGTGTATGTGTGTGTGTGTGTGTGTGTGTGTGTGTGTGTGTGTATACCACATTTTCTTTATCCACTCATTGACTGATGGGCATTTGGGCTGGTTCCGTATTTTGTAATCGCAAATTATGCTGCTACAAACATGCATGTGCAAGTATCTTTTTCGTACAACTTTTCCTCTAGGTAGAGAACTATTTTTAATAGTAAAAAGAAACAACTTAACCATGCCATAATAAGAGAATGGTGAAGCAAATTATGATATGCCCATAAAGTGAAATATGGTGGTGTCATTTGAAATCAGGTTTGAGAATAATGTAATATATAATGTAGGAAATGTTTAGTGTTAAAAACTCAGTATATAAAATTTTATTTACAGTATTATCATAGTCATAAAAAGATAAAAAGTTAGAAGGAAATAAAATGAAGGTTAATACTCCTTGATAGTATGATTAATTTTCCAATTTTGTAAGCTTACTTTTATATAATTTTAAAATCAAGGTACTGAATACTTTCTCCCTTACTTTTGATATACAATCATTTTATATTTTAAATTGTTACTATTTTAAACTTTATTGGAGGGGTAACTCAATGAGACTGATCTTTTTTTCAATTACCATGTTTATGAATTAATATTATTGCTAGAATGAGACAGGTTTAGCATCAATTCTATTCCTGTTTTGCCTTTCTTTTTCAAGAGACAGGGTCTTATTATGTTGTCCAGGATGGCCTCAAACTCCTGGTCTCAACTGGTCCTCCCTAGTAGCTGATACTACAGATGGGTACAGGCCACTGTGCCTGACAAATCATAATATTTAAAAGTATAATACAAATATACTGTATCAATGAAATCACTTTTTAGCTTAAATACATTTTCCCTCTTCATCTGAAATAATTAACCGAGAGACATACTATACCTTTGCCCAAATCCTTCTGAATTCATGCAGAATATGTCTTTATGTCAATAAAATAATTTTCTAAATAAGGTAATCTTCTGGGTATCTTTCAAATCCATTTCCTCTTCTCAATACCCACTATTCACTGTCTTAATGCAAAGCCCTCATTACTTTTTTTGCCTGTCTTACTTCAGTAGGTTTCTAACTGATTTCCTTGTTTCCAGCCTTTGTCCCATTATTCTTCAGGCAAATCTAATTGGTTTTTCTGTTCAAAACCCAAACCCCTTAAGGTTTCCAATTACCAAAGCTTTGTTGGAAGACTGGGCACATACTGGAGAGGACAGGGAGGAGAATAAGTATTCGCTAAGGAACTCTTTTGCAAGGTACAGAATTTACACAGTACATAGAAATGGGCCCTCTCTCCCTGGGAAACATGAGACTCACAAGATAAAGCCCAGTTTTATTTTCCTATGAAAAAGAAATGGACAGTAAGTACATGACAACATACTGACCATTAAAGACACATGAAAGTATAATGCCATTTTTATACACTAACTAGGTAAGATGTAAAAAATACATAGTAACACTCAATGTTGGCAAGGGTTTGGAGAAATAGCAATACTTTTTTGCACTGCTGGTGAAAGAGCAATCTGACAATGCCACTGGAAAAAAGAAAAATTCATACTTTTTGACCCAGCATTTCTACTTCGAGAGATTACATATACAGATACACACATACATACACACAATCACAGTAGCACTATTTTTTAACAAAAACAAAGAAAACAAGAATCAAAATATTTTACGGCTCTACCAGCAGGGAACTGGTTAAAAATTATACTATATGATAGAATTCTGTGCAGCGATTAAAATGATATTTCCAGTATTCCCAAGCTATTGTTAAATGAAAAAAGCCAGGTACAGAACAGTCAATATGGCATGATCCCATTTGTCTAACTGATAGAAGGATGAATTGATGTATTTATATTTTTACTTTTAAAATACCAGAAACTATTACACACCAAACTATTAATATAGTTCTGGGGAGTTAAGGCTACAACCAGGGGACCCAAGGGTTCTCGAAGGAGTTATTTTATATGTATAAAGGACTATATACATAACCAAATAATAAAAGAACGTGTACATTTGTCACCCAACTTCAGTGAACACAACCAATACAACTAATTACTCCTTTGTGTTTCTCCATATTAGCACCCCCACCTGTACCACTTGGATCCTCAGCAGATAAACCCTATCTTGAAGTCATATTGTTTTTCATTTTCTTATCTTCTTTACAGTTTTACCACACAAAGTACCCCTTAATATTAGTTATAGATGCTTTTGAACTGACTGATATCATGGGACATTCTGAAACTTTTTTGCTCAATTTTTTTCAGTGAAAATTCATTCACATTGACATGTGCAGCAATAATCAGTCATGTTACCTCTGTGTACCAATGACAGCTGAAATATTTTGAGCATTTTCTATGTATCAGACAGTCTCAAGTACTTTACATGGGTTAACTGAATCCTCACAATCATCTTTTGAGGTACACAACATTATCAACCTACTCCATATGAAGAGACTAAAATTCAAACGGATTAAGCAACTTGCCTAAAATAAAAATTACTAGGTGGCAGAGTCTGGATAAGAACACTACAATTTATTCATCTATTCTCTGCCTATGGATGTTTGGGTGGTTCTAATTTTTGGCTATTTCAATAAACGTTGCTAGGAATAAAAATGTATAGGCCTTATGGTATACATGCCCAAGAGTTTCTCTAGAAGATATCCAAGAATAGAAATGCTGGGTCACAGGATATACATATGTTCCAGTTCTCATAATGAAAATGATTTTCGAAGGTGGTTTAAACAATTCATATATCCACAATGAGTGCTCCATATTCTTACCAAGACAAGGTGCTGTCATACTGTTCACTCTTATATGTATATCTGTTATTTAATTCCTATTATAATGGATCCATCTTATTAAAAATTACATAGTGGCTTTCCTTATGTGAATAAGAAACTCCAAGAAAGAACAAAAGAATAAATGAATACACAGTCTGTTACTTAAAGAGTCAGTATGCTTTCTTAATATGGCTTGTTCTTACTGGTTATCATCCTCATTTCTTTGCTTTACAAATATTGATGTACCTGTTTCTTTCTGTTAGCATCTGATGTTTCATACTTCTGATTTTCTGGTACAAGTCGCTTCCTCTGCCCAACAATGACATGCTTCAAATTTTCCACTAAAAAACTGTTTTATGCTTAACCTCAGCCACAAACTCATTAAAGTCTTTGTTGATTCACTCACAAGTTATTCACTCCCTCCTTTGAATTACCTTAAAATTACACGTATCTATCACCGTATATTCTGAGTACTCTTTTATTTACATTTTTCCCATGAACCAGTGCTATATTCTGAATGTTTGTGTCCTCCGCAAAATTCATATGTGGAAATCTAATTACCAATGTGATGGTATTAGGAGGTGGGGCTATGATTCAATTAGGAAGGTAGAGCCCTCATGAATGTGATTAGTGTCTTTATAAAAGAGATTCCAGAGTGCTGTCCTGTTCTTTCCACCATGTGAGAATATAGCCAAAAAGTACCACTTATGAACCCGAAAGTGGGCCCTCACCAGGCACAGTCTGTGCCTTGAGAGTGGACTTCCCAGACTCAAGAATGGTGACAAATTACTTTTGTTTATAAGCTACCCAGTCATGGGATTTTGCTGTAGCAGCTAGAACGAACTAGGACAACCTGTAAGGAGGGACTCTGCCTAAGTTTTATCCCTGGAGCATAGAACTATATGCCTGGCGTACACTGAGAATTCTATAATCTGTGACGTGCGAATATCCAATAATCAGATCACATTGATACCTCAGGAAAAAATGTGATATAATAGAAAAAAAAGTGTATAAAGAGAGCTCCTTAAGCAATAATAAATCTAAACACTCTAGCTAGTTAGCTAGACAGGGTCTTGCTCTGTTGCCAAGGGTGGAATGCAGTGGCACAATCACAGCTCACTGTAACCTTGACTTTCCAGGCTCAAATGATCCTCTCACCTCAGCCTCCCGAGTAGCTGGAACTACAGGTGCACTCCACCATACCTGGCTAATTTTTTGCTTTTGGTAGAGACAGAGTCTCACTGTGTTGCTCAGGCTGGTCTTGAACTCCTAGGCTCAAGCAATCTTTCCATCTCATCCTCCCAAACTGCTGGGATTACAGGCATGAGCTATCACACCTGGCAAAAAACATCTCTGAATAATTGTTATTCAAAGTTCAAGTTATAACAACAAAAATTATTTCCATAATCCTATCCCTGTGGAATAGCCACTATTACTATTTGACATATATCTTCCTAAATTTCCTAATGCATGTATATGTGTTTACATGCTATGTACAATTTGATCCCATTTATATTAGTCTATCCATACAGGGCTCCTTTTCTTCACTTCTTAACATTCCATGGACCTTCCCCATATCAGTATACACGTTACACTTTGCAACTGCTGCAGAGAAGTCCAGTATCGCATATGTCATATATTACTTAGCTAATACTCTAATTATGGGCATTTAGACTTCCAAATTTCTGTTATATGCATTGTAATGTACTTCTTTTTACATATATCTTGGTGTACCTGTATTATTTCTTTAGTATTAGTTCCTATAAATGGAATTGTTGAATAAAGTATATACACATATTCAATTACATTACCAAGCTACCCTTTGGCAAACTTATGTTATCAACTGAAAACTCCTTAATTGTATAAGACAGAGGAACCATTTCCTTACATCTCTGCCCACACTGGGTCTTATCACTTACCTAACTTTTATATTAGGGATGTTCAACCTAAGTATAAATGTGTATAATACAATATAATATACCTACCCTAATAAAAGAATTCAAAATCTGAGCATTATTTTGAGTCACATGTCAGTGCTTAAGAAAATCTGAATTTTGGAGGATTCTGAATTGTGGATTAGGGATGCTCAACCTGTAGTAATAACCAAAACATTTTCTTAATTTGGATATGATTAAGCATAAAGTGTTCAGACTTAGACAAACTTCTGTTTTTTTTTTTTTTTACTGGGTTATAACCCCTGAAAAGTGACAATTACTATGGAAACATGAACGTAAGATAAAATTAGGTGGTGGGAAATCCCAAAAATCTTCCACAAGAGCAAAAAGTTTAATGTATGATAGGCATAAAGACTGTAAATACACTGGCATGATCTCTAGTTTTAAAAAAATAACATCTATAGCAGTTATATATACTCACATTCGATGCTTTTAGTATTGTATGGCGGCACAGGCTAATGTGTAATGTCTACAAAGTAACCATGCCAATAGTGCACAATGAAAAGCTGTTTTTCTCTCAGCTGCTGGTATAAGAATTATTCTCTTATGGTTGATAAGTGATTGCCTAACTTTTTATTTTTCAAAGACTTCTATAGCAATTTTGTGTGTAGAGGCAAAAGGATACAGAGCAAAGCAATAAAATAATTCCAGCTGTAGCTCTTGAGCAGAACATAAGGCCAGATGACAGCTGCAGAAAAAACAAAAACAAAGTTTGCTTCTCTCCTCCCTTTGCAACCCATATTCTAGTGATAGCTCTCTGAGAAAATTTACTGCTGTTTTGCAAACCCTTGTTAATGTATGATTCCCAATAAATAAATCAAATGCAGAAAAAAAGGGATATCACAGTCAACATACTGCTCAAGAACATCATTCTTGTAATTGTAAATCACAAATTACAGGTTTGCAAAATGTGTGGCTGGCTCATATCCTACTGAAGTAAGTTTTATAACAATTGTATCATTGGTTTATTAAATGACAGAAGTGGTTTAAAATTTTTCTTTGGTAAAGAGCCCTTATATCTTGGCATTACGTGTGTTAAACATGCTACCATAGCAATTCTTTAGGTATTTAAAATTCTATGCTCAAATTATGCTAGCTTAGGAAGCACAGAAAAAAAGGAAAAAAAATTACTCTAATTCCACAAGCCCAAAAAAAACATTATTAACATTGTGGTGTAGTGTTTTCAGTTTCAATTCATTTTAAATTTGGCCACAACTGTCTCCTATTCTGTTCATTAGATTTCTTTAGTTTGATCAGCTCAAGGGTAAGAACAAACCAGCCCTTGAATTTTTAGTTTTCTATTTGTCTATGAGCTTTGACTGGAAACATTAGCAGCTTATAGCATTTTTCTTTAAGCTACCTGAACACAGCCATCTGTAATGAAATAATAAACAAGGAATATGAAAAATGCAGCAAGACACAATGTCTGGCAATAGTAGTAAAGGAAAACAAGTCCTGTAACCTGGCTTATTCAACAGAAGAACTAAACTACCTTCCTAATGAAGAGTTAGTTTGGCTTAATGTGGTATTAGGTTTGCAAAGATTGTTTACTGTCTGTAGATGTACTTTTGAGTTAATAAGGAGTAGTTATACACATCCTGCTAACACATAAATCTTCAACCCTTTAAATGACAAATGTATTTCTAGGATTTTTATCTTAAGGTCACACTCAAAGACACAAATTAAAATGTATATAAAACGCTGTGGGAAATATTCGATGACGTGAATGATTAAATTGTAGTATAGGTACATAATGGAATGGCTAAGATCAAAGACTCTGAAGTTAGACTGACACAATGAAAATGGCCAAGAGATTTTAAGCTGACTGCATTTTAGAAGTATGATCCCAATGGTGCTTTTAAAAGGAAGTATGCATTTGTATACAAGATGTCAGAAGAAAGAAAAGCCTAAGCAGAAATATCCAAATATGAACAGCAATTATTTTTGGGTAGGAATGAATGATTCCTAACTTTGTCTTTATAGTTTTCAAAATATGCATGTATTAGTCTAAGAGTCAATAAAATTTTAAATAACAAAACATTATGCAAAAAGTTATACAGAGAACTTTTTTGCTCTCTTATTGGGTAATAAATAAAATTCAATCTAAGACACATCAGGGCTTTCTGAAAACTGTTAAGGCAGCACTTACTAAAGGATTGTGATAGCCTGCAGTACCATTAAATACTCTGTACTACCTAAATAAAGCCAATCCACTTAGTTTTCAGATATAGAGCCTTATTAAAATATTACCACCTTTGAAAATCATTACATGAACAATTCATATCCCTTGCCTAAAGCAAAATTAGACCAACATAAATCATAGCCTTCTAATCATTTTGGCTCAGAAATGACATTACTTACTTCTAAAAAAGATTAAGTTAGTCATGTACTTCTCAATGGCCAAACGAGAAAACATGATAATGTTTTACTTCATATCAATCAAATCTCATCTTTCTTCTGCCCCAAAACGTATCTAAGATCTTTTCCTCTTTTAACCTCAAGCCTGTTGTGAGGTAAGTTTTGTGGGTTTTGTTTTCAATCCAGCATATCTGAACAATAAGAGCTGTAAATGTTGTAAGTGACAACTCTGTTAGCACTAAAAATGATCTTAAAACAAGGCATAAGCTAGCATTAAACAACAACGAAAACCTTGACCAGGCACAGTGACTCATGCCATAATCCCAACACTTTGAGAGACCAAGTGGGTGGATCACTTGAGCCCAGGAGTTTGAGACCAGCCTGGGCAACATGGCAAAACTGTCTCTACCAAATAGATACAAAAATTAGCTGGGAGTGGTGGTACGTGCCTATAGTCCAGCTACTCGGGAGGCTGACGTGGGAGGACCACGTGAACCCAGGAAACAAAGGCTGCAGTGAGCTGAGATCATGACACTGCACTCCAGCCTGGGCAACAGAGTAAGATCTTGTCTCTAAACTAACAAAAAACCAAAAGCTCTCATTTGCCTCATTAAAATAGTCAAAGAAAGAAACCAAATGAAAAGAACAATCATACCTTCTTATTGATTAGGTTTTTAAAAATCTTAATTTTTAAGATTTTTCCTCAAAACTTTTCTTGAGTGCCAACTATGTATGTGATTAGCACTATACTGCACATCAGGAATAAAAGATGAGCAAGACAGGATTTCAAATTCAAATGATGATCTGTTACAAAACCTTCCAAAGACAGATATGAAATAGAAAGGTAAATTTCTTTCTGTTGACTTATGATAATTGATGAAGACATTAACTGTTGAAAGCAGAAAGTTGTCCAACAGCTTATGAAGGAAATGTCTAGCAAAGTTATTGGCACAAAAATAGGTACGCAAATATTTGTTGAATTAATTAATGAACATTCAAAAGAGAGAGGATTTCCACTCTGGCATTTAATGCCTTCAAAACATTTATTTAAATATAACATTATCATTACTTTTATTGTGTTAAAAAATTAGACAATGCGTTATTCTTTTAAACTATATTGTCTTTGTAAACAATTGTCAATGAAGTAAACCTGATATTAACACTACCTTAAACCATAATCTGTATTCAAAACATTTATTTATGTCAAGCCCATATAAGATGAATTATGAAACTTAACATGTATTTTATTCCTAATAAAGTAGCTAGATAAATCATAACACACTGCAACTTCCCATACATTCCAAAAGAAGAATGACCTTCTAAACCTTTGGAACATCATAAATGAAATAAATAGTACTAAAGTAAATTTAAGAGTTTTCTTTTGCAGTTGTAACTGAGAAAATTAGCGATCATTCTAATCATCTTAAGAAAAAGTTAAACTTCCCTTTCTGCTTGTGCATTCTTTACCTATAGATGCATTAAAAATTACCACAAAACTTAGCAGCTTCAAACACAACATTTATTATCTCATAGTTTCTGTAAGTCAGAAATGTGGGACCAATTTAGCTGGGCGATTCTGGCTCATAGTCCCCATGAAGTTCCAGTCAAGAGATTGGCAGTGGCTGTAATTATCTGAAGGCTTGTTTGTGGCTGAAGGACTTGCTTTCAGGATGATTCACTTCACGTGGTTGTTGCTAGAAGGCTCCAGTTCCTTGCTGGTTGTTGGCAGATGACCTCAATTCCTCACATGGATCTCTTCATACATTTCCTTCAGTGTCCTCATGCATAGTAGCTTGCTTCTCCCAGAGTGATACAAGAGAGAAAGCAAGATGGAAGCCAGAAATTTTCTTATCATCTACCCTCAGAAGCCACACTTCATTTTCAACACATTCCGTTTGGTAGAAGTGAGTCCCTAGGAACAGCCTATACTCAGGAAGAGGGGAATTAGACTCCAGTGAAGAAAGGAGTATAAAATAATGTTTCCATATTTTAAAACGACCATAATTCACTGCCCTGTGAACACCAATTATTTATATTTTTCTCATATTCAAAATACATTCTACCCTCCCATGACTCCCTACAAGTCTCATCTTTTTACATCAACATCTTCAAAGCTAGGATGCTGTCTTCTAAACAGGTGCAGGTACAGATGAAACTCCCTGGGTATATGTAGTTCCTTAAATGCTGCTCCTTGAATATATATCGATTCTCTCAACCTGATGATCTGGAACTAAAGATACAAATTATCTGCCCAACACATACCCAAAAGACAATGGTAGGACAGGCAGAGGATAACTGCCATGTGACCTTCTTGTTCAAAAGTGGAAAAAATGAGAGGAACAACATAGTTATTGGTGCACGTAATTCTGAAATCAAGGTGGCAACGTTTGAAGTTCCTAGAGTGGAACTTAGGACCTGGGAATAATTTTTCGTAACTCTTGGCTCTGGCCTTTGAGATCTTGGTTCTAATTTCTAATTTCCTTCTATTTTCATTGAAAGGTGGGCCAAGTTTGCATCTGTATAGTGTTTTCAACTTGCTTCCTGCAAGTAGAATTTTGGGAATTCAAAGGGCCCCTCTTCAATCAAAGGTGGTATTTCTGCCAATATAATGCGTCAAAAAACATTGTGAATCTTATAGAGGTCCACTCCACTGATAAAAAGCACACTCATAAATAAGAAAAACTCTTCTCAACCTTAAACTTCCGCTATGTGACATACACTTACACTTCGTATAGGACCTATCACTTTGATTGAAAGATTCTCTGAGGTTCGTCTTGAATCCTCCTGAGGTCTTAACAAAGGAATTTACACTCACATCCTTAGACAATGCTTTTCTGAGAAGGCCCTGGATTTGATCTTTGCTTAGAAGCCATTTTTTAATCTTAGCCATTTGACATATTGAGAAACTGAGAATTTTCAAAACCAGCGAAGTCCTGGGTTCTTGTTTAGGAGTCCTTCCTTAGCTTACTTCTCTCATTTACTGTTTATCGTAAGTAGTAAGAAGAAATCAGACAAAAAGCTTCAACCTTTTGCTTGAAAACTCCTTAGCTTAACCACCCAGTACATTGGGTATATTTTCTGTTTCCCACATTACTGCCAGGTGACATCGTTGCTAAGCTTTCAGACACTAAACAAACATTCCCTTTCTTCCATTTTCCAATATGATTTTCTTCATTTTCATTTAAGCCGTCACTGACGCTCTATCCAAAGACCTTTAAGCTTCCAGTAACAGTCTCTTCAGAACTTTACTAAAACTCGCCTCAAAGACCTTCCAGCTTTTATTTACTGTCTGAATCCTGAGTCCAAAGTTATTCCCATGTTTTAGTATTTGTTGCAGCAGCACTCCATTTTCAGATCTCCAGAATCTGTATCAGTCAAAAACCATTCCCAAATTTAGTGGCTTAAAATAACCAACATTTATTATTTCACAGTTCCTGTTGAGCAGGAATTCAAGAGCAGCTTAACCAGATGGTTTTGGTTCAGGGTTCCTCATAAGGTTGCAGTGAAAACATGGCACAACTGGTCATCTTAAGGCTTGCTTGGAGCTGAATAACTTGCTTCCAAGGCGGCTCACTAATATGGCCATTTTCTGAAGGCTTCAGTTCCTCACCACATGAATATCTACATAGTGTTGCTTGAATGTCCTTATAATATGGCAGTTAGGCATCCTCCATAATGTGGGTGACTTCAAGCAATTAGTTGAAAGGCATAAGAAAAAAGACTGAGGTTCTCTGAAGAGAACAGAATTCAGCCTTCTCATGACTGCAACCATCAACTTGTGCCAATTTCCAGCATGCCTGCCCATTCTGCCAACCCAGCCCACAATCTTATGAACCACTTCCTTTAAAAAAAAAAAAAGAAGAAAGAAAGAAACTTTACTTTCTATATAAAGATTGATATCTCTTATCTGAAATGCTTGGAACCAGAACTGTTTCAAATTTCAGAATATTTGTATGTGCATAATAAGACATCTTAAGGATAGCACCCAACTTTACAGATTAAATTTATTTATATTTATACACCTTATAATACACAGGCTGAAGGTAATTTTATACATGATTTAAAATAATTTCAGGCATGACAAAATTCTGACTGCATTTTTAGTGTGATTCATTACATGAGGTCAAGTGTAAATTTTTTCTACTTGAGGTGTCATGTCTATACTCAAAAGGTTTTGGATTTTGGGGCCGGGCATGGTGGCTCAGGCCTATAATTCCAGCATTGTGGGGAGGTGGGTGGATCGCTTCAGCCCAGGAGTTCGAGACCAGCCTGAGCAACATAGCAAGACCTTCCCTCAAAAAGAAAAAAAGTTTCAGATTTTGGAACATTCAGGTTTTAAATTTTCAAATGAGGGATGCTCAACCTTGGTTATTATCAATTGGTTATCAATTGGTTATTTTTTTCTGGAGAAATTTGACAAATACAGTGTCTTAGAAATATTCTTAGCGGGCCGAGCACGGTGGCTCAAGCCTGTAATCCCAGCACTTTGGGAGGCCGAGACGGGCGGATCACGAGGTCAGGAGATCGAGACCATCCTGGCTAACCCAGTGAAACCCCGTCTCTACTAAAAAATACAAAAAACTAGCCGGGCGAGGTGGCGGGCATCTGTAGTCCCAGCTACTTGGGAGGCTGAGGCAGAAGAATGGCGTAAACCCAGGAGGCGGAGCTTGCAGTGAGCTGAGATCCGGCCACTGCACTCCAGCCTGGGCGACAGAGCCAGACTCCGTCTCAAAAAAAAAAAAAAAAAAAAGAAATATTCTTAGCAATTGATAAGTTTATTTAATAAGGCTAGTGATTTCTTCCACATCCTTTATGTTCACAAATTCCTTCCAAGCCGTTACTTACTTGTAAGTCATCTGCCCCTTCAGCTTCATTTTTTGATTCGGGGCATCCTAAGAAAACAGATAAGGTTAATTAAGCATAGAATTTCTGTCTTAGAGTCCAGTATTAATGACTAATTGATTATGTCATTATAATACTTTAGAAGACTAATCAGAGATCTTTCTGGACTGCCTGGCAATTAAGATACTGGCCACTTATATTTGCCTGTTAGAATAATGGAGAACAATCTAAGTATTTCCTTCTTCTATAGGAAAATTTCCAGTTGCTTAACTAACGAGACGCTTTCTCTGAAAGTATACTATCTCTAGCACCCCCTGCCCCTAGTTTCTCCCAAATACTGCCAATTACTAGGCAGATTATAATTACACTGCTCTGGTGATGCTAAGATGCGATTTATTCAATTTTTCTAAATGCTTTGACCCAGGAAACAGTATTTAGTACCCATAACCAGGATTTTAGTTGCTTTAGCTAAGATGGAAAACAAATGAGTTTTAATCCACTATTGATAGTTAAAGGCCAATTGTTGTTACTGACTTTTGTGCATCAATGTCTCTGTACAAATTTTCATGCTGTTAAGGGTACCTTTAGTTTCAATAAATTAATAAGAAAGGATTTGTCCTAGTACTCTTAATTCATGCCACCCTTGAGAGGCACAGCTTAACATGGAGTAGGCATGAGATAAGGATAAATGTGCCCTTTTGAAAGAGCAGCATATTTTATCTTTTTGTCACAGAAGGTCAAGTAAAAGCAATTTGAGATTGTTGGAAGTCTATATAACAGCTGATAATAATGCTAGCTAATGTTTTTTAATGTTCAAAAATAACAAGGCAGACTAAGTACTATAGTCTACTCTACCTAGGAGTTTGTAAGTTACTCCTTATAAATCATTTTTTAAAACATTAAACCCAATCTATTTGATCCTAGTGAAAGAAGTAAACTGTTACGGTACCTGAGCATAAGCTTAAAAGTAATTCAAAACTTTAAATCACATAAATTCCAGCAGCCATGGATAACATTTTTCTCTTTAAAGCACTGGTTCTGCAAACCTTGCTAAAGGTTAGAATCAACTGAGGAATTGTCAAAAAATACACTGATGCCAGAGTATGGCGTCAAACCAAAATATATCAGAATCTCTGTGGAATGAGGCACAGGGCATCATATATTTTTTTCTTTTTTTTAAGTTTCTTATTTTTTTTCTTCAAATTCAAATTACAATTACTTGACTAGAGAACAATTCCTCACTATATTTGAACTTACTTGGAGTTTGTGAAAAATAAGGGATGACTCGACTCCATTCCCCAGATAGATTCAATTGGTCTGGAGTGGAGACTAAGTCATTTTAAGCTTCAAAAGCTTCCCAGGTGATTGTAATGTGTAGCCAAGGTTAAGAACACTGATCTAGGGAGAATTTATGGGGTCTTACAATAAATGCAAAATGGGTACTATTACTTCATAGTAATTTTTTCTGGATCAGAATAAAAAATTACTCACTTACCAAATTCCAATCTTTTAAAGTAGCTAAATAAATTACTTAACTACAGTTTCATGCACTATCAAAACAGATTTGTACAATGTATTTCCATGTTCTTGCCTGTGACTGGTCTCACAGTTTATGTTTTCAGATTTTCTTATTAAAATGACATCTTCAAAATACACAAATCATAATGTAGTCTAGCACACTTTCAGTTACTTTATACAGAAAGTTAGTTAAATTGAAATAATTTTCCTTCCTAATTAGAAAAAAAAAATCAAGTCTTAGATATTTCTACCTTGATGGGAAGAAATGGGTTTTACTGTGATTTTTAAGCTAGCATAAGTCAGTCTTAAATAAAAAAACATATTCTTCCCTTCAAAACCTGTATGCTTTTGAGTTAACATTTTAATAGACTGGAAAGATAACAAAGGAATAGATGAGGTTTGGAAGTCTCTGCCAATCCTCAATAATGAAATCAATAAAGTAAAGACTTTTGTCGTGGAATAACTAGAGTCTACATACATTTGAATATTACAAGTTCTATATAATTACCCAAAAAAAGGATGTGACTGGTGTCATACATACACAAGTAGACTACCAACTGGGATTCTCACAGCTGTACATTTCTAGTCCCCCTTCCTTCAAGCTCTTATTTTAAAACATTTGAATTCTCTGAAGTCAGCTGTTGATGGACTATTCAAGATAGTACATACAATTGACATAGACTATGATGTGACAAATACAAATCAGGTTAAGGAGTCTATTATTTTCTCTTCATCTATTGTGAGGTTTCAAAGCCAGGTTGCATATCACAAAAGCTGACATGGTTAAAGTGTGAAAACTACTTTTGGTCAACCTTAAGAAAGATAGCCTCTACTATATATAACTGATAAATAAATTAAGAAAATAGTCAAGAATGCTTACCTTGAGAAATATCCTCTATCGCTCTTCGGATACCTCTATCAAAAGCCCTAGCATCAGCAGGACTTTGAAATGTAAGACCAAACTTCTTGTCATCAATCTTCCAGTGGTGAAATGTTGGAGTGACCTTATTATAAATGAGGTCTTTTTTAAGCATACATTCCAAAACCACCTGATAAAAGCCAAATACCAAAAATTAATATACATGTATCAAATGCATCTAATGTAGCTCATAAACACAAACTGAGGTGATAAAAAGCTATTACTTTTTAATGAATAATTTTTAATATTTTAAATAAAGTCTTCACAAAGTCACTCACTAGAGATTAAGATGGAATAAAAAAATACACATTATAAACAGGATGCTTATTATACTCCCATTTTAAAGAATACACACATATATACACTCCCATTGCACACAAAATTTCCGGAGGAGTATATCAGAAATTAGCTCCAGGAAAGAGGCAGGGGGTTGGTAGTAATAGAAATTTAACTCTTTAAAGTCATTTTTGGCTGGGGGCAGTGGCTCACACCTGTAATCCCAGCACTTTGGGAGGCCGAGGCAGGCGGATCACTTGAGATCAGGAATTTGAGACCAGCGTGGCCAACATGGTGAAATGCCATCTCTACTAAGAATATAAAAAATTAGCTGGGCGTGGTGGTATGCGCCTGTAATCCCAGCTACTCAGGAGGCTGAGGCAGGAGAATTGTCTGAGCCCAGGAGGCGGAGGTTGCAGTGAGTTGAGATCAGGTCACTGCACTCCAACCTGGGCAACACAGTGAGACTTTGTCTCAAAAACAAAACAAAACAAAACAAAATAAAATAAAGTCATTTTCCTAAATTTCTTAAAAGATGTATTTATATTTTGTGTAAGGATTTAACGGTCATGGCAGTAAAAGAAATACACTTTGCCAGTTTCTCAAAATATGTATTTAAGTGAGTTACCTAACTTTTTAGAGCCTTAGTTTACTCATCTCTAAAATAGAAATTGCAGTATTAAAATATCCCAGAGCTTAGAGTGGAATGACCGAATGTGCATTTGTGTAAAGAGCTTCATGCAATGTATGAAGCAATACACCTTTGGTTTTTAAATTTTTTATTTTGAAAGTATTTCAGATTTGTAGAAAAGTAACAAGAATAACACAGAAAATTCCTGTTTGCCCTTTATCCAGACCTATCACATTAATTTTTAACATTCTCTATGCATATGTCCATGTATAAACACTTATTATGAATTCTTTCAAAGGAGTTACATATATTATGTTCTACTGATCTTTAATACACACTTGAGTGTATTTCCTAAGTGCAATACTGTTCTCTTATGTAATCACAGTATGGTGATCTCATTCAGGAAATTTAAAACCAACACAGAACTTTAATCTATAGACCATGTTCCACAGACCATGTTCCACTTTTGCCTACTATACTAATAATGTCTTTTATAGCATTTTAAAAATCCTTCCAGTGTACGATCCATTCCAGGACAGTTATAAGGTCTCTTCAATCTTTCGTTCCTGGGCCTTTGTCTTTCATCATATTCACAATATGCTTAACGCTAGTTGTCACTATTACTATATAAAACAAAAGTGGATCTATCAGTGATCTTTGTAATTAATCTAATAAAAAGACTAGAACTACACATCTTAATTATTTTAAGAATCCCCTATAAGAAAATAGGAGGAAATAATTAAAAATAATTCAAATGAAACCCATAGTAGCACATGACACATAATAAATGCTCAGTTGGTATTTGGTGAAAGATTATCTTTCCACTACCTCCACTCTTTTCCAATCACCATTACCACTTGCACATCTCTTCCATGCACTGCTGATGATCTCCTCATATATTACTAGTAGTAGTGAATTACTAGTAGTAGTTACACTACCCGGCAGGTAGAGTAATAATTTTTCTTAAAAAAAGTAGCAACTTTACTGGACCACTTCCTAGTTTCAATGTCTTTTCAATGCTTTCAAGACTAAAATTCTTACTATGACCTACTAGGCCCTGCATGAGCTGATCTTTGTCTATTTGCCAAATCCTTAAGTTATAGTGGCAGACAAACATTAGGTACTACACCAATACTTCTCCTCAGAAAAACTTTCAGGCTTTATGCACTTCCCTAGGAACTCATTCATAGATCACGGACTAGGAATCTCTAATTTATACTTTTGGAGGGGAGGTCTGCTACAGTCTGCTTACACTGGCACCCAAGAGCCAGGTATTAAATTTTCAGGAATTTTGGGAGCCATTGTTAAAAAGCTAGAATATATAACTCTACAATGAAATACATTACATTAAAAATAAAATAATAAATACACAAAACTCATCAGTTCCTAATTATTTTACTCTATTTTCACAATTACCTATGTTCTTGAGGTAGTTTATGTCTCTCTGGTAGAAATACTATGTAATGCCACACTGCTGCTCATTTCTTCCCAATGCCATATGCAATGATGGCATGCTGACTGAAAGCAGCCATGGTGGAGGTATGTAAATACTATAAATCATTGACTTGTGTCCCCTCCTGAAAGCTGATTGCTAAACCTTTTATCAGCATACCACTGAATATAATAATTCTTGGTAGTAACTTTTATTAATTCAGAAATAACCAAAACTGTGACTAAGGTTCAGTCCTGCCCGTTTATAGGCAATGCAGTGAAATTATCTCAAGAGTTTTGCTTCCTATACTTTGACGACTCTACATGTATTAGAAAAGAATTAACAACCAGGCACAGTGGCTCACGCCTGTAATCCCAGTCCTTTGGAAGGCTGAGACGGGTGGATCGACTGAGGTCAGGAGTCCGAGACCATCCTGACCAACATAGTGAAATCCGTCTCTACTAAAATACAAAAAGTAGCCGAGCATGGTGGTGGGTGCCTGTAATCTCAGCTACTCAAGAGGCTGAGCCAAGAGAATCACTTCAACCTGGGAGGCAGAGGTTGCAGCGAGCCAAGATTGTGTCATTGCACTCCAGCCCAGGCAGCAAGAGTGAAACTCTATCTCAAAACAAGAAAAGAGTGTACATATATCCAGAACTTTTATGAGTCAGCACTTTGCTAAAGCATTTTACACAGCTTTACTATTAAATATTTGTTACAACCATTTTGCAACAACAACAATTCATGATTAAGCTCTAGAATTCAAGGGGAAGTAAATGTTAGTGTCAGAAATTACTGCAACATTTTTACTACATCCATAAACAGTGGGAAAAGCAGTATTTTGTAAAAACAATGCTAAATTGGAATTGTTAAAAAGGTAAGGACATAAGAACAGTTTGATTCTAGTTTTTAATATATAATACCACTAAATTAATTTTTAATACATGAAAATATTACTGAATTAGCCCCCCTTCTGTTTTCCAAAATTAAAACTTTCAACTATTAACTCTCAGATAAATTAAATTTCAACGTGATCTACCCTAACCTTGTCTTCAAAAGGCATCTATTGTTTAGAGCCTCCCAAAACTCACAGAAAAAGTAGTTTTAAAAATAAGTTTAAGCACTATTCACAACAGCAAAGACATGGAATCAACCTAGGTGTCCATCAATGGTGGATTAAATAAAGAAAATGTGGTACATATATACTTATAAAACATATACCATGGGATACTAAACAGCCATAAGGAAGAATAAAATCATGTCCTTTGCAGCAACATGGATATAGCTGGAGGCCATTATCCTCAGCAAATTAATGTAGGAACAGAAAGCGAAACACCACATGTTATTTCTTATAAGTGGGAGCAATGGATCCTCAGACACACAAAGACGGCAATAATAGGCACTGGGAACTACTAGAGGGGAAAGAGAAGGAGGGAGGTAAGAGTTGAAAACCTATTGCGTACAAGGGTGTCAAAATCCATCATTCCCCAAACCTCAGCATTATCCAATATACCCAGGTAACAAAATCTGCACATGTACCCCTTGAATCTAAAAGATGAAATTACAAATACATCAATAAAAGTTAGCTTTAAAATGCACTGAGGAAGTGAAGAGGCTAATGAACTAGCTCTTTGACTCACATAAGTACCTATGCAGAAATGTGTTCCACCGAAAAGTCATGAAAATACCGAGTTTAAATATCGTACCAACCAGTACAAAAACATACTAATTATAAACGATCTCAACTTGTTTACTTCTATCTACAAAATATGAGAAAATACTGTTGCTATTATATATTTAATGTAGCATAAAACTGACTATCCTTTAGGTAAAAACTTCTATGGTAGTTGCTAAAATGAATTTTGGAATAGGCAGTGGAAAAGAAAAAAGGTAATCTGTTGGCACAATCGCCCAACATCTTTGTAGATATTTTTTAGGATATGCCTCCTAGAAGAGTCTATCACTCATTTACATAATTCTCACAGGTTCCCTATGCAACGTACAATATTATTTATCTAAGTGACATATTAGAAAGCTGTTTTGCTTTTAAGTAGCATTTTAAAAAATGTACTTTAATCACACTAAAGACAATGTATAGTACACCTTGATTAAGTAACAGAGATGGATACCAACTATCTACTTCAAACTTAAAAAAAAAAAAATCAATGGGGTTGAAACTTGTTAAAAAACAAAAAAGAAAGAAAGAAAAAGAAAGCAAAGAAAAAGAATGCCTCAGAAGATGTTTACTCATCATCTGATCAGAATTAAACCTACATTCCTGAAGAGCAAAAATAATTTTAAGGGATAGAAGATTCTTAAAATTACTGAAACCTACTGCCTATTTTCACTGTCCCTTCTCAACTATATCAGAACACTAAGTTCTGACTTTAGCTCAATGTAGTTTTCACTGTATTAATTCTGTATCTTAAAAGATAACAGTAATATTAGTAACAACAATCATACAGGAAGCAGAGATCAGTGCTGAATTACCATATTTGAGATGGGCATAATTAGCAAACAAACTGTAGAAAATAGCAATTACATCTTTGACAAGAGATTAAAAACAACCAATCCCATATTACCAAGTGAATTATTTACTTTGTAGGAGAAATGAGGTAAAGGGATACATTATTTCTGGCCAATAGGAAGTTAGACTAATTACCAATGGCAATTAATGTCTTGTCTTCTTTGTAAGACAAGACATGGTGCAAAAGGAAACAAATAATTCTAAGTCTTAAGACTATCCTAAAGGCCATTGCCAGAAGCTATTGAAAACATAATCTTAAAAATATTCAGTGTATTGGAACACATCCCTAATTCTAATTAAAAGCTGAACAAACTTCTTGCTAGTATGAATTAGCTGTAGGTGTGAATTTCAGCAGGCCCCCACAATATTAATGAAAGACATTCATAAAATAGATAGTAAAGATAAATTTAAAAGCCAACCAGTAAGTGGCCTCACCCTCTTTTTTACTCAAAAGATACTTCATATTAATAAACTGGAAAGACATCATAAGTGTAGACAGCTACTGTAAAGTAAATATTAAATGTAGGACTCAATCAACAACAATTACTATAAAGAATAGGTTGCTAAAATAATGTGACATGAATAACCCTTCACTGATTCATTAAAAATGCGGCTGGTTGACAAAGAACAAATTAGAGTAATGTTTTAGTATTAGTACTAGAACTTTTTGAACTTTTGATCATCTATAAATGCACTGGGATTAGAAATACATTTACCACAAAAAAAAAATATATATATATATATAATGAAAAATTTTAAATTAGAAAAAGCCACAACAAATTCAATAGCACTTAAATGTTTATACTGACTGCATGAAGAAAAATTCAGACTTTTACATACAAACAGATCTTGCCAGGTTGGAGTACAATATAATTGCTGCAGATAGACTGGCTGGAGCCAGCTCTAGGAAGGTGACTATAATAATAAAGGAGGAAAATACAATATGTAGGTGTTTTTGGTAGCACAACTCTGCATTCCAACACAAATCTAAACAAATTTAATTTGCTTAAGACATACAAGTCTAAATTCTTTACTAGCAAGGTAAATATTTTTGGAACCACAGATATTTTAAGAAGATCTTTCAATCCAGTGGTAACGAAAAGAACAACTTATAAAGTCTAATTTTATTTTCTATTCTTTTGTCTGTTAACATTTAACAGAAGTTATTTATGAAAATATAGATAAACAGGTGAACTCTGGACTTCAAGAAAACTGGAAATACTGTTGACATAAATTTATTAAAATCTGATACACATGAAGGGAGAAGGAAGACAAATGGTTTCCTTATACTACACCAGGTTAAGGGCCAGCGGAAGAAAAAAAGTGTTTAACAAAAATGGATTTTTATGAGTGAAAAGTGTTCAAAATAATGATTAAGCTATGAAAAATAGAATAGGGCAGGAGCATGACACATTTACTTCCCAAGGAAGAAGAAAACTGTTACTACTGTGTAAGAGGAATTCAGTATAGTAATTAGTTAAGCTTGCAGGCTTTGTAGCCAAGACCTGCTGGGTCCCATCCAGTCTCTACCATTCACCATCCAGCTGACTTTTGAGAATTAGATGAGCTAATACATAAAGTATTCAAAATGCTGCCCAACACACAGTAAATCTTCAATAAATCTTAGTAGTGATGGTGATGTTGGTGACTAGGTGATGCCACTACCCCACAATAGGTTACTTGCTATGTGAGGTTGGGAGATCATTATTTATGAAGTGATGATTTTTGAGTATTGAGACAGAGGTGTTTGAGTGACAAATACAAGTAGTAAGCACTTCAAAGAATTTATGTGAATAAATTCTGAGGAGTTTAAGTTAATGGATTCCAAAGGCTGTAAAAATGCTTCAATCTCCAACCCTTTTCCTTCATCTGCAAACAGTTCCAGGGTAAGAATTTACAAAGGGAAAAAAAAGGGGGAGAAACTGTGGTTACTAAATAACTACAACTTCTGAAGACTTATTCCAAGTTATTTTGGGAAATATAGAGCAAAACTCCCATCGTAAAATAACTGTGTTGCTTGCCAGAAGCATTTAAAATAGACCAAGCCAAAAATGGGTGTACGTGCATTTTTGTTTCACTAATAACAACTAATAATTTGGAAGAAGAGAGTACAATTAAAGATATACTTTCAAACTACTAAGTACTATATTATAGTTGCTACCTTACAAGCAGATAATTACATGTTCACAAATAGTGTTATCTAAGAAGTAGTACGCTTGGTAACCAGACATAAAAATTTTTACTAGTAACTTTCTGAAATACCTTTGAATCCAATGAAAAATAATTTCATTTTAAAAATAATAATTCCAAATTCAAATTAAATTACTTGGTAACCAAAGTCATAACTGATCTCTCAAATAGTTGCCTCTTATTATGAACTTTAATTTTCTGAATGATATAAAAACTCGTACCCTTTAAGAAATAATTATGACATTCTACACAGAATTATCTTATCAAATACATGTTTTACAATTGTCTATTAATATAACTTTGTGCTTAACACTGTGTTCTGAGCTGAGTGGGACTTTAGAAATTGAAAAAAAAATAGTAACAGAAGCAGCAATGGCAGTGATTCTCACACAATAGCAGTTCAGTTACCTTCAGCTACCACAAAAGGAAGGGAAGGAGGGAGGAAAAAAAAGGAATAAAGGAGGAAAGAAGGAAAGAAAATGGTATCATATTTTCATAATTATGGCACATTATTTTAACACATTATTTTTATATGACTAAATAGTTCATATAAAAACCAGCAAGTTACAAAAGAGATCAGATATTCGACAGTCAGACATACATACGTATTTTATTTTCACTCAAAAAGATAGTAACTGGAATACCAGTATCTATAGTTTCCATACTCCAATAAACCCATACTCCTACCTAGTTCCTAGTGAAATAAATAAGGCGAGAAAATATACACATATGTGTGCAAATAATAAAAATTTGAACAAACAACCAATAGAGGAATAAAATTTAACGGGAGCCTCACATGACTACAAGGATATGAAAAAGTGTGCAGCTGGAATTAAACTTGACATGATAATATTGGGAAAAGGTGGTGGTTGCCAAGAGTAATAATAAGCAAAATGGACTCTTAGGCTAAAAGGTAATACGAATAAAGTTCACTTAGTAGAAATATAATCCATATATTTTTATTAACCAAGAATAAAAGAACACAAGAAAAACTTGACATATATATAATCACAGTAAGATACCTGAATATATGTCTCAATAATTGATAGATGAAATAGACACAAAATTAGTAAAGATAAAGCAGATTTGAATACCACCATTAAAATGTCTGACCTATGGGACACACACAGAAATCTGTATGAATTACCTGAAAAATACATTCTTCTAAAATATGTGGAAGACTTAGGTAAATTAATCATTTACCCACAATATAACATATATCTTGACAAATGTAATTGTTATCACATAGGCTATTATCTCTAAACACAATGCAATAAATTTTAATTTATAATACCTGTTCTTTTGAAATAAATTATATCTGTTTCTAAATGACAAGTGAATCAAATATATCAGCATGAGAATTAGAAAACCCTTAGAACTAAAAGATAATGAAATTAACTCCATATAAAAATTTGTGTCGTGCAACAATCCAAAACAAGAAGCCAAAAAGGAAATTTGCAGTTTAAAAAGCTTAGAGTGAAAATAAAAATCTGAAAACAAAATGAACTCAATGGCCAATTTAAAATGTTAAAAATGAATATAATAAACCCAAAAACAGTATTAAGAATTTAAAAAGTATGAATTCATTTAAAAAATTCTACAGAAAGGAAGAACTACTTTTCCCCCATTTGCTTGCTTGTTTAGAATATAGATAATATGAATTCCTGTTTTAGTCAATGAATTATAATCATTTATCCTAATTTAATTGGATAAAGGGAACTCCTTCAGGCTGACTTGTGTCTTTTCAACAAGATTTCATCCTTTGAGTACAACTTTACTTTCTGGCACAAGATGTTACATGATATTGTGGGTAAGGATGAATAATATGAATCTAATCACGGGGAAACACTAGAAAAATCCAAATTGAGAAACATTCTATAAAGTAACTGCCCAGTATTCTTTAAATATGTCTATGTCATTAAAGACTGAGGAACTGCTTCATTTTACAGAAGACTAAAGAGCTATGGCAGTTAAATTCAACATAATCTTACACTGAAGAAACAAAATTGTCAGAAGAACATTACATGGACAGTTGTAAAAACTGGAATAGGGACTGTAGATTAAAGTAATGTATTTATGTTAATTTCCTAAATATGATAATATACTATAATTTTGTAAGAGAATATCCTTGTCCTTAGGAAAAATACACTAACAATTAGGGTAAAAAGCAGGCTGTAATGCAACTTACATCACATAGTTCAGAAAAAAAGTGTTTTTTGTGCGTGTGTTGGTGTGTGTTTGTGTGTGTGTTGGGAGAGGGGAAAAATGATACATTCAATGTGGCAAATGTTAAAAATTGGTGATTTTTGCCTTTTTTCCTCTTTCCGTCGTTCAAGATGTCGAAGCCAGGACGTACGTGGTGGGTCCTCTGGCGCGAAATTCCGGATTTCCCTGGGTCTTCCAGTAGGAGCTGTGATCAACTGTGCTGACAACACAGGAGCCAAAAACCTGTATATCATCTCCGTGAAGGGGATCAAGGGACGGCTGAATAGACTTCCCGCTGCTGGTGTGAGTGACATGGTGATGGCCACAGTCAAGAAAGGCAAACCAGAGCTCAGAAAAAAGGTACATCCAGCAGTGGTCATTCGACAACGAAAGTCATATCGTAGAAAAGATGGTGTGTTTCTTTATTTTGAAGATAATGCAGGGGTCATAGTGAACAATAAAGGCGAGATGAAAGGTTCTGCCATTACAGGACCAGCAGCAAAGGAGTGTGCAGACGTGCGGCCCCGGATTGCACCCAATGCTGGCAGCATTGCATGATTCTC